>NC_134037.1:221015346-221152846 GCF_965140245.1 Athene noctua
TTTTTTTTTTTTCATTACTGTTTTGTACTGCAGTAGCAGTTGAAATTGCTGGTCAGGTACTGGGACTTATTGTTGGGTGATACAAAGATAGGCTGTTGCTCTTTTGAAGATACAGTGAAGGTGATACAAAATAATAGAAATGGACTTTGAGACTCAGTCCATAAGAGGTATTAAGAAATCTTAACAGTTTCTTTACACACAAAGTTTCCTAGGATTTCCTCACTCTCTGCATAACTTCAGTCATTGTATTCTGCTTAGCAATAAACATCCAAGTAGGTAAAAGTGAGAAAATATCTTCTGGCTGAGGTAAGAAAAATCTTAGGATACATCCAAGTCCTTTGTGCTGTACAGTAATTGGGAGCTGTTGAATTCTTTTTTTGCCAAATTCAGGAATGAAGGAGTCAGTTGGAGTTTTGCCATTGTCATCAGTGGGAACAGGATCATGCCTATTCTGCCTTAATCAGTTATGATAAGAGAGATTTATAGGTAGGAAGTATATACATGACAGTTTCCAGCTCAGTGAGTTTACACTTACAGCTATAAGCTTTTTGGTTAATTCCCTGGAGTCCTCCCATCACATTTCTTCTCTTAGGTCAGCTGCATTAGATTCTTGGGGATTTCAAGTAGGAGGACTAAATACCCCCCTATGGTGGCTTAATTGTTCTTAACACAAGATGGATTTAATTTATCAGCTTGAGTTTTTGAAAGGAACCATGGAACTGTTAGTATTGGTGTTAGAGTCTACTATATGGTAAGGATTACCAGGTTTTTGGGACACACTGTTAGACCTCTCCCATTTCACACAATTAGAATCCACTTGGTCTCTTGTCTCTGTGCATCGGGTATCTGAGATTTGGTGCTAGCAGTTTCATAGTTGGGTTTTAGAATGAATATCTACAGTAAGTTTTCTTATAACAACTTAGTTTACCAAGAAATAGTACAAAATCCTTTTTCTCCCTCAAAGTAGAAGAAAATCCACCTAAAGAAACAAACCTGTGTTGATGTGCATGCATCACATCCACAAACACTTATATACACCTAGATTTAACCTTAGTAAGGGACTGATCAACAAAAATGTGCTTAACTTCTGGAGCAACACCCAGAACATAGTTTCCATATGTAACAGGTGAAGGTGTTTATTTTACCTTAGAAAACAATTTAAGAGTAGAGCTGTAGGCTACTAGTGAGTGACCTAATTCCTGTGTCACAGATTATTTGTGATCATAAAATGTTAAATTTGTGTGAAATGGGTACCACGGTTTGAGTAAGAGGCTTTTGTAATACTGATCACCTGGCCAGTTGTCTGATGTGTATTCCTGAGGGGTGTGTTGATGTGGGTTTGAGCTTTCTCAGGTGAAGGACCTGAACCTTTCCATCTCATTGTCTAGACAGATTCCCAGATCTCTGAAATGTTATACAAAAGATGTTTTTTGGTAATAATAATAGTAATAAAGCAAATGATGGTGACTCTTGCAAGGAATTTAAGCCATTTAGCGTGTGTTAGGTGTTCTCCTAGCATGGCAGTTTGGTTGAGGTCTAGACAGTGAGACATCCAGTTCATAATCTCAGTTGACTTTATAACTGGTATGAATCTTTGACATATTCAGGAAACTGGGAAAAGTAGAATAATAAAGCATGGGAACTTACAGGAGTAGTGTCTGTTTTAGAGAAGTCCTCATTTCAACAGCTTTCGAATTTACATTGAACTCTGTCTAAATTGTATCACAAGTTTTGAGTCAAATGACTTGATAGGTTCTTAAATGCATTTCTTTTCAAGATGAATACTGTAGTGATTGTTAGAAGCTTGGTTCTATTAAAAATATTCCTGATATATGGGTAGTTTTGAAAGTCTTTTATTTTCTCATGGTACTTCTTTCCTAAACAGGAACCCAAAGGAAGTATTGTCTAAATCAGTTTAGGTGATTAGGAAATTATAATTAAGAGTAACTGTGTCTTGTATGCTGGCATTTTTTTCTTATCCCTCTGTTGAAAAAGATTGATTATACTGAATTAAAGTTACTCGAAGGCTGTTTAGTTGTGTTATTTTTCAGTTAAAAAAACCAACCTTGAAAGTATTTTTAGTTCCTTTTTTTTTTTTAGCAGCGGCATATTGTGTTATTTTCTCTGCCCAAGGATTTTTACATCTTGAAATCAAAGTAGATATTTCAAATGCCACTCATTTTAACCACAAACATTTGCTTTTATCATGTTAGTCTTGGTCACTTGTAGTTAATTAAGATTTCAGACGTGGAGTTGCCAATCAACATACTAAATGTACCTCTCCTGTTTTCACAAGCAGGCACCAGGAGATTGAACACAGTAGTTGATAGCTGGTATGTGATATCTGTCTCCTGGTTTATAGCCTGGTACAATAATGTCATTGCCCCATGTGGCAAATGGTGTAAGCTATTGTAAAACTGTTTGTCTATGTGATTAAGACATTGCAGCAGTGTGCAGCACCAGCCAATTACTTTTTTAATTTAATTATAGCAGAAAAAAGAGAATAGCATAATAGAAATTCTTGTCATAGGGAATATGTAAAATGTAAATTGAAGAGCCATGAAAATTTCATGCATTGGCAGGCTGATTTGTTCTTATTTTCAACTTGTTATGAAGACTGAGTTTCTTAAATGCAATAAAACAAGACATAGCAGTGTTTAGTAATTACTTAGTTCTACATCAAAATAATTATATACAGTATGTGTTTGCAATCCACTCTGCTGTGTATGAATGTAAAAATGAACACTTCAGGGCCCATATCAATTTTGTCTTTTAGACAGTGTAAATAAAGCTGAATCTTCAACTTTCAAATTAAAACTGATAACCTTGGGCAATCAGGGCTTTTATAAAGAAGGGGAAAAAAACTTTAGCTTGCCTCAGAACAGGTTGTGTCTCTGGAATGCTTCTGGGACTAAAGAGATCAATTAAGTGTGTATAAACAAACAGTTGGAAAAAAGCTACTAAAACAACAGAGGAGAAAGCTCTCTATTGGGCTCCAGGGGCCTGGGGGAGCGAAGTTTCATTAACTGGATCTGAAGTCCTATGGCCTTCTATAAACAGGCATTAATTAAAGAATGTAAAAAATAAAGTTTCAGACCTTGCAATATGTTAATGATCATATGATTCAGGGCCTGGGAAGGAGAGGAGCAGCAGAGGTCATAAAATAAGCATGAAGCATTTAATATGAGTGCTTGGCAGGGATTTCTGCAAATTAGTTGGTTATTTGCTGGTCCAAAGCAAATTAAGGTGATTTTGCTTCACTTGCTAATTTTTTATGTGCATGCTTGGCAAAATGTTTTTCACAAATGGATGAAGGTTATTGTTAATGGCATAATGAGAAATATTAACATATTTAAATAAACCAGTGTATTCTGACATAGGCCACAAGCACTCAGTTTTACATGTGTATTTAAATAGATCTTATTCTGTAGCACAGCAAAAGCATTTTGGATAAAGTTCATAAAAGAGCTTATGTTATTTGTAATATCCTGTTTATGTATTGTATTATTTAAATCCAACTGACACCTGAAACTTTGTGTAAAAGGACATTATCCTTCTGAAACCTGAAAGGAACACCTAAAAGTTAAAATTCGTGTCTTAAATATATTTTTTTTGGATACATTTAAGAAAATATTAATTTTTATAAATCTTAATTATTATAATTGATTAACAAACTATTTTATTTTCACTGTCCATGATGTTTGCTTTTTATATCACCTCCAGGTTTTGAAATGACTTAAGTTCTTAATTATTTCTAGGAAAGTTAAAGTTTTTTGAACACATGGGAGCATAAGTGTATTCCTCTCCACGCAGCTGTAAAATCAAATCAGGACCAAATGTAATCTGTTTCTTTACTATTATGAGTAAAGAGTGATGGTTGCTCACTTCCCGCGGCAGCTATTGTCAAAAAACAAAGCACGAAACAAAAAGTCCAATGCAAGTGATAGGAGTTGACTATTCTTAATTCCAGGTAATGGCATTCTAGCTCTAACTTGTTCAAGTAGGACATTTTTCTTTTTGCTTGTTGATGTTCTTTCACTTAATCCGTTCAGTCTTATGCACTACTAGTTTCTTAGTAGTTCTTCTTTCTTTTGGCATCTGATTACTCCCTTTATTTGCATTTTTAAAATTTCCTTTACCTAGTGGGTTAAGAAAAGGAAGTGCTTGAGGAACTGTTTAACATGTAGATGGAAGAGGCTCTGTGTCTTTAAATTCTCTGAAGTTAGAAGGTGGATGTGGCAAGAGTGTGTAGTAGAGGGAGGTAGTATGAGTAAGAAGCTACTATTGACATTGTTCTGTTGCAGCAATTTTAGATGGACAAATTGCAGTTGAGAAAATTTCATGACTCGGTAAAATGAGCAATGATGACATCTGTGGATGCAGGTCTGTTCATATCTTTGCAGAGCCTTTAGGGAAATAAATATCTCGGAACATTCGGTGAAGTGAAGCTCACTCAATAAATCAACCTGACACAATAACACTTCTGGCACATGAGCTCTACTTCTCCTCAGCACCACCTACCCCTCTGTGTTCCTGTGCTACCAAATGGTGTCTCCCCACAGGCCTCTAAATCAAATCAGAGCACACAAATACAGTGAGAATTTATTGGGAATTGGTTTTGTTCGGCAAAAACATTACTTATTAGATGAACTGAAATGATAAATTTTGACCCTTTAAGTGCTGAGGAAGTTCAGACACCTTTCTGAAGTAGAAAAGGAAAGGTAATCTTTATGCTGACTTACAGAAGGTAAATAAATGGGAAGATGAGTTTTCAGTCTTGTTTGGCAAAGTGAGTATGTAAGTTACCTGAAATGAGTTAAGTTAGCTTTTGAACTTTTTGACTGGTTGCTCTGTTTGGGAAATACAGTTAGAATCTATGAAGTTCTAGCAATGGGAATAATAAACGTACCACCCTGTTGCACTGGAGCAGTACGACAAGAATTGTCCCGACCAGTTCACAGGTTGATGCTATTCATATATAATAACATTTAAACACATTATTTATGTGGACTGAAGCTTGAATGTATAGAATAGTGTATTGATTATGGTCAGTGTTAGGTTAATGGTTGGACTAGATGATCTTCAAGGTCTTTTCCAACCTAGATGATTCTGTGATTAGTTACTGGAAGCAGATGGCAAAAAGGAAGGATTCAAGTAAAATAGCGCTCAGTAAGTAGTTTTGATTAAAATGTATCATTTCGCTGGAGAAAAAAGTCTGTGGTATGTTGAATCTTTGTTTTATTCTGAAAAGATCAAGCACTTTTAAAAAATTACATTTCCTGGAGAAGTTGCAAAATGATATTTTCATGAATTTAAGCATGCAGATATACATGCATGCATAAAATTATATGTCTATACATATTATATAGATATGTACAAACACATAAAATAATTAGGGATGATTGCTTTGCCATTCAACACAGAACTTTCTTATTTCACTGTGATTTACTTGTTAAACTCTCAGTGATTTAAGAAGTAAACTGATGTTTGAAAGAACAGTTACTTAAAATGACAGGAAAAGATGGGGTCTTACTGTGCTGCTGGTTTTGCCCTCCATCTGAGAAATCTAATATCCTTTTAGATTATTATCTAATTAATAAGATTTCTTTCTAATTAGGTTGAAATTGTAACATTTCACGAATGTCCCCTTACTAAGCAAGACACTTCTTAGAATACCTGTGCTCTGGGGAACATGAAATATCTTTTCTTGAGGGAACTGTAGCAACTTTAAGATTGTTAAACTGGAACATCTGATGGATTTCTGATTGAAATGCCAAATGCTACTTTACAGAAGTGGATTTTAATCTGAACGGTATTTTACATCCTATCAAGTTAAGAAAATACAGAGATGGTGTAAGTCTATTTTTTTTTTTCCATTTATATTTCATTTTGAACCCAGGAGAGTAAGCTAATGGACTTGTTCTCTGTATTTTGCTGGAGATCTTAAGTTCTGATAGTTCATTTGTTTATACTGAGCCAGAAGCTTTTTATAGGATTTTTTTACAAATTATGATGTCTGTTCCACTCCATTTTTTAAAGGAAAGGAAGTGTTAAGGAAAAGAAACACTAAAAAATTGAGTCTTATATTTCACCACAGTTCTGGCAGTACACCAAACTCTTCCATACATCAGTTGTCCTGTTTGAAATGTCTAAAAGCAAGAAGAGCTGTGCAACCCACTGTGTGGAATGCAGTTGTATTGTTTGTACTGTTAAGAGTTTGTTTCTATATCTGGAGGAGAAGAAGTATAGTGACAACCAAGGCTTGTCTAGCCCAGACAATTTTGTTACGTCATGATAATTTTACGAAGCTCTGTTCTGTTGTGTGGTGCGTCCACAACTGCATTGGTATGAAGGTGAGAAAATGATTTGAGTTTTGTATTGGGAACCACTCTTCCTTTATCATTGTGAATTCTTGCATTGCACTGGGATTGGTGTCTAATCTTGAACATGCTTCTATTTTGGTGCAAAGTTGAGGTACAAATAGTTATCTTGCACTATTGTGTAGCTTATATTATTGAGAAAATGGTGCTTTTGTGCACATACGCCAGGTCAAGCAGGCTTTTAATCAAACTTTGGTAAGGAACAGTAGAAATTCTAACTGTAACAAATGCAGTTGCACTTGTTTGTGTAAGGCAGACTTAAAACTGATGAATGAACATTTGCCTTAAGGTTGGTTTGATTGTCAACTTTTCCTTACAAGAGAGGTTGTAGTACTTGAGAAATACAGAAATACGTAAATAAAATATAGTTATGTAGAATCAGACTGCGAAGATTGGGGGGGGGGATGGGGACGGGAGGTACATAGCATCACTGAGAGGGCAACTCTTTACAGGGGTAAGGGCTGTGATTTGGTCCATCACCTTCCCTCAAGCCACACATTCCCTGATGCAGGTGGTCGCCAAGTCAAATACTATGGAGAATTTTTAAAAGGTCTGAGTAATTGTGCGACTACAGTAACATTTGTAATAATGTGTGTTAAAATACAATCTGATCCTATGCTTCAGGGTATAATGATGATGATTAGGGTTCTGGAAGGAATTTTTCCCCTGCATGGTGGTAGACAACTGACTGTGCTCTGAGTTACTGGTGTTTCCTGGAGACTGTAGGATTTTACTGGGCTCATTGTGGTTACATTTCATAGACTTCAAACATTTGATAGACTGATAGCCCAAAAGCTGTGGTGAATTTTCTACTGTTATGCATCGGCCTGTCTGTGTCAGCTACTTTTTGTTCTAAGTTGGCCTAATGTAAGCTAGCACTGCTGTCAGAAGGGATTGGACCAGAGGGCACCTAGAAGTCTTTTCTGATAGAAATATTTTACATTTGTATGTTTCTGGGGCACTTTGTGGGTTTCTTTTGCCAGTATATAATATAATGGGCATAACAATATTATGCCATAAAAAATGGGAATTCCAAATAATCAGATCACAACATAGTTTCTGAAAATGTATTCTTCCTTGCTTCCTTCTTTTCCATCTTTGAAGTACATGACTGTGCTTCATCTTCATGCTTCATCAGTTGTTTTGTGTATCAGCCATTCAACTAAACTTCTTACTGAGACAACACTGGCTTTTAAAGTTAAGGTAAATTTTCATTGCTTATAAATGTTTACTACATTTACTTCGTTGAATGTCTCATACACACAGGGAGCAAGTATTTTTTTTTTCCCTTTGGAAGAAACATCCTAAGAATTTTCTGTAGAATGATGAGGTTGTCCTTCCTTCCTATCCCATCTTCAGGATTCCAGACAGAGTGTCATGTTACGATTTTCATATCTGGGATACTAAACTTGGTCAGCACCTATCATTCTAAGAGAGGTCTTAAGTATGAAATAAAACTACCTTCAGAAATGACTAAAAGGTATAGCCTCACTAGGAGCTCCGTTTGTTTTTCCTTTACACTGGCTAAAAAAAAAGAAGGTCTGTTTCAAATCCTATTTGTCCCTTATCTCTGTTTGTTCAGTTGTTTTTAATATCACGTACTGAAAGAATTTCAATAGCTGTTTCACCATGAAGTCATTTGTTATCCTTCAGCAGGCCTTTGCCTGCTGAATTGTAAAGCAGCCTCGACTATTTGCATCCTCCAGATGGAGCAGCATATAAACACTCCCAGATATTTCTGGTAAGTATGAAAAAATATCTTATTTGTCCTTTCTGTGAATAAATAAGAGAATGTCAAATTTTATAGACTAATAAATTTGTATGCCAGCACTGACATTGAATCTCTCATGGCCTGCAATGTCACAGACCCTGAGAAACACAATTTTTTTGTTTTCAAATGTATACTAAGTCAAATAGAAGCTCAATAAAAAGCCAGGGAATTTGATTGCATTGTTTATGTCTGCCCAGTAGTCTAATTCAGTTGCAATTTGCTATGAGGAAATACAATTTAAATTTTTCCCAGGTTTATTGCATAAGCAATCACTCACATATACATGCACGAGTGTACGTCAAGGAGAACTCAAATAATGGGTTAAAGTGTCATTTAATAATATATTCTAATGCCTGTTTTTATAACGAATAAAAAACTTTGCTGTATTACAATGCATTCTCCTAGCTCCTGAAAATTAATTCAAATCTTATCATTATTAATATTTTTTATTCCTCTCATTTACAACATATCCTAAATCTCAATTGCTTTGTGATACAAATGTATGTATCAAGTATCACCACATGCAGCAGTTCCAGACATCACTGTAAGTCTACATTTTTAATTCTATTTTAGTTCCTGAAATTAATCTGAATGAGAATTTTAATTTATGTATTTCTAATTTTAAACAGAACACACAATAGAATAACTTATAATGCTCATGCTCATCTAAATAATGAAGCCTGACAGTACCCTCTGTGGCTGAGTAATAGGTTTTTTATATTTGCTAGTTTTTGTAGTTTGTTTTTTGGTTTCTTTCTAAATTAGATCCAGACTTCTTGAAACAGAATAAAAATATACATAGGACATAAAAGTCAATGAATGTATAAAGTGTTAGGGATTGGATTTAATTCACTGTATTTACACATGATAAAATACTCCTTCATTGAATGCCTACTGATTATTTTCTGAACTGTTTGATTTTCAAAACAAAGTTATAATAAGTCGTATGCAATATTTATCATTTCATTAGTGCTGTTAAATGGAAATTAGTGTGATTTACTTGTGTTTTCCAGCACCAGTCTAATTCCTTTAAAATTAACTTTACATAGTAGGTTTTTACCTAACGGAAGTGAAATGTTTAAAATCAATATTTGACTGTTTTTTGAAATAGTGCTCAGTAGCAGCAACAGCTCATCAGAGGAGATGGAGGAGACACTATTGTATGCTAAGAATAAGTGTACTTTTTCTCTGTGATGGTTACTGGACAACTTTTTCATTCAGGGCTGCCATTTATCTGGGAGAAAGTTGCAGAAGATACACAGTTTGTATGGATGAATATAAGACCGGCTTTAATTTGTTTTTTTATGCAGTACAGTTTTCTTTCATAAGGATAGCTGATTTGCCATGATTTAGGTCATAACTTTTTCAGTTGTGTGTATGCTCATGTAAATAGAAAGCAAAGAAGCTGTATTTTAAAAGTCAGCCTTGAAGTACTGTCTGTCTTAAAGAGCTTTCATATGAGGCCAAATGAAGTCCTACAGATCTTGCAAGTCTTTTTGCAAATAAACTATCTATTTACTTAAATATTTTTTCCAAAATGACAACTGCAGTATTTGCTTTATTGTCATTATAAGATAGCACTATTATTGTTTGATAACGAGAGGTATGATATAGAACACAATATTGTCTGGTACTTTTTTTTCCCTCCTCCTTTGCTATTACTAGGTTTGGGGGTTTTTTAAATGCCATGTACTCTTTACTTGATAAAAGGTCAAATTATTACTAATAGTAGAAAAGCGGGAGGCTGGTAGGAAACAAAAAAAAATTGCATTTGGCATATTCTGCTGTATGAGGGCTCTAGCTGAAAAAAATGGGGAATTTTGAGGTGACACTGGGGAGAGGAAAGAATTGTTTGTTTCAATGGATTGCTTTCCAGTGACACTGGAAAACATCTAGATGGAATCTGATTTTAATGTCCAACCAAATGTTATCTTCCAGTTTCTGCAGAATAAGCAGAAGATATGGATGGAGCTCCTGACAATACAGGTCTTGTGAGAGTTACTCCTCTCATTATCATCCAGAATAGTCTGATAGTGGGATTCATCTCACTAACTTTGGTCATCTAGAAATTAGTCATCTAGTCTCAGCTAGTCATCTGGATTCTCTGAGGTCATGGACTCTGTCTTTAATGAAGAGAGACAGTCTCAGAGAGTGTTGTAAGACAGTTGTGATGAATTGCTCTCTGGAGGTTCTTGTCTCTGGCTCCTCCCTCTCCTTCTTTCTATTTGTTGACTGCAGATGGAGCTTAGATGACTAACTTGGAGCAAATCCTTTAGATTCTCATGGATTCTGCCCTAAGCATCAAGTGAAAACTGGCTGGCTGGGTAGAGAGAAATCATCATCTGGGGGTGCTTATACATTTAGTCAAAAGGGGGTGTAGGCAGATAACTTAATGGGGTAAAATAAAAGTTTCTGAAAACAAAAATAATTAATATTATGTCAGGCAAACAACTCTCACTGAGTGTGCTTATCCACAGCTTCAAGTCTGTAACAGGGTCAAAACTAAGCACTGTGTGTTGTGTGTGATACGGCCAACAAACATCTTCAAGATTTCTCACCAGAACAAAACCTTTTATTTTTCCAAAGCTTTTTTTTATGTTACTTGAAGTGCATTTGATTCACTCCAGTACTTTCACTGAAGCCTCATCTTCCTTTTTTTTTTCTCAGCAGGCAAGTTTTCTTTTTCTGGTCATATTCAATCATTGTTCAATACATATGAGTCCCAGCAAAATAAATAAGACTTTACCAATGTTTTTCACAAAATGATGCTTAAAAACTTTCCCAAGTTCTGTATCAAGACTAGGAAAGCCTCAAAGTTTTAAGGATGGGTAGGTAGTATGTGCTAATTTTGATATACAGAATTGTTAACATTGATGACTTGATGTAAAGAAGGGCTAACTACTTTTCTGAGTGATCAGTGTCCTCAAAGGAAATGCAAGATGGAATTAACAGAGGATTGTGCCAGCCTGCATGGGGAGTGGATGCACTGAAAAGTGAATGGTTTTTTTCGGAGACATCTTGAAACCATCCTAATTATCCATGCCATTAACGTGTTTATTTAAATGAGGACGGGGTAAAGAAAAATTAAAGGTGTGGATTGAAAGTGGGCCAGAAGGCTGCTTTTTCTCGAGACCAGTGGTTAAACTTCCCCTTACTTCAGCGAGATCAGGAATAGTTGCATTCACGTTAAATCTGTAAGATAGTAATTATCATATTTTTTGCATTGTGTATTTGAACACATAACTTGCTTGCATGTCTCTCCAGCTAAAATGTCAGCGAGCTAGACTCACATCGCTGTGCTAGCTGTACTTAAAGATCTTAGTTTTATGTTTCTGAAAATGTCATCTATTCCTTCAATCACTTGTAAACCCCCTGTAATCTCTTTTTAATGTAAGCGCGCTGGAGTTTTCCCTTTTGTTTGCTGCCCCTGCATTATTTACTTTGATCCGCTGTGAGAAAATCTGAAAGTGTGTTGTCCTAAATGCTAGCATCTCACCAACAAGATTTGAGGCCTTGTACTTCACACTGAAGAAAAAGGCTCTTGTGTGAAGACGCAGGTTTTGTTTAGTTCTCTGTCCCTGGTGGGAGCCTTAATTGCATTTTCTCTCTCACACAGTGGCTGGCTAAGGAGTGCCTGCCTTCCCTGCTGATGCTGGAGTTTTCAAGCTCTATTACTTTATGACGGAGAAAATTCCTTGGTCCAGGAAAAAAAGACTCAGATTTAAAAAAAAAAAAAAGAAAGAAAGAAAAAAAGTTTATTTTTTTAAAAAAGTGTTTAAGTATTGTCGCTTTACCATGTGTGATAAACAGAACAAACAATAGACTTGCTTAACCTTCCTCCCCACCCTCTGAGACTCCTCTGCAAGTTTTGTGTGACCTACTTTATAGAAATCACATCATATTTAGAATGTTAAATATTATGGAAAGTATAATTCCTTAGGGCAAATAAATTAGACTTCTTGGGAAAAATGGTAAACAGAAAATTATAAATGTTTTGTGTTCTCTTAATCTGTGCCAGCCCATTCTAATGCATATTTTATAACCTTTAACTGGAGTTAAAACAAAGCAAAACTCCCGAATTCATTTTAAAATTCTATTTCATTTACACTGTGAAAATCTTTGCGATTTCAGATGTTGCAAATAAGTATTTAATATTTGAGCATGGTTGTGACAGAACTTTTGATAAAGTAAGGAGAAGCCTTGCAACACATTTTAAATTGCAGTTAGGACTCACTTGCACTGACTATTTCCTAACATGCTGTGAGCTGTGCTGTGTTGCACTGTGCACTGGACAGGGCTCTAGAATAGCTGGAAATAATGCGAAGAATTAAGGGCTATGTCATTTTAACTTGTGTGAACATGCTGCTGGATGGAGGCATGCTAATATTCAAGCAAGCTTGTATATTTTTAGTAGTCTTATGCCTGCATGTATCTATGACAGCTTGGTGATTTTTGCACTTTGATCTGTGAATTCATGTCCCACTTAAAAATTCTGTATTTTGGAAGGCAAAAAACCCCTTCCTATGGCAGGGGAAAAAAGCCTCATCTTTTTTTTCCCCCTGAAATTTTGGCATGTTTTTCATTGATCCATGGTTGCTAATGGTGAAACAATGATGTCATAGGTAGGGGATTATTTTTTCCCATTAGTGTAAAACCTTTTTATATGGAAGTAGCTTTTGCCTCGTATGTCCATGTCCTTCTTCCCTTGGGATCAGAGTCTGCAGAACTTAAATTCTGCAATGATCAAAATAAGTGCTTATTTTTTTAATCCTGGTTATTCTGCACTTAACAACAAATCATCAAGACCTTTGAGAAAAAACTTATTCAAATTTTGGATAGCAAATTTGGACTTTGGGTAGCCCAAAATATCCCTGCCTGCTAGTGAAGTTTCTGATGTTGTACAGATGACACACTTCACTTTGTACTTTTCAGAGATGAGCTTTTGTCTGTTTGTTTTTTCCAGGATGTTTGAATTCTTAAATATGATTTATCTTAAAAAATTATCTCACTTACTCTACATCTTGGCAGTAGAGGTCACCCAGGATGCTTTCATAAACAGCTCTCAGGTGTGGGACTGAGGCTGTTGAAAGGATTCTGAGTTGGGGAAGGGGAAGAAGGTCCAAGCTCTGGAGGCCACTTCTGGGATTAGACTCACAGAATTTGTTGGGTACCTTGCAAGATCTATCCGTTTACTTAAGTTTTTCTGGAAGAAAGGAAATTTATTCTGTGATTTGGCAGAAGTCTGTTTTGATGCAGAGGAGCATTTTAAAGGCATCTTGCTTCAGAGATGCCTAGAAGAATCCCAGAAGAATCCAGCTTCAGAAGTAGTTCTAGAAGGGCCAGAATAACTGCACTTTTCTTCACTATCCTACTCAGAGGGTGGATGAACATGTTCTTCTTCACAGAGGTATCCATTTTTAGAAAGGTCTCAGTGCAAATATTAGCACTTGATAAATATCTTGAGGACTCGTGTTTTTTCATGTAGCATTCAGAGGATGCTTAAGACAGTTATCTGCTATGTTTACTGAAAATATATTGGAATAGATCTGAAACAGTGTATTCTTCGTGGTCTGCTATATGTTCTTAGAATGTACAGAAAGACCAGTTGAATAACTTCCCATTACATTAGGAAAAAAATGTCTTTTTTTTTTTTTTTTTTTTTTTCCCTATAATTCCAGCCATTGCTAAAAATACACATAGTAGAAGAATAATATACTTAGGTCCTTCTCCTCTCAGTTCTCTGGTCTCAAAGAATCTGTAGTTCATCTAGTTCTTCAACCTTCCTTGGCCCCCATCATATTATGCTTTTATCTCTTCCCAATATACCAGGCATTTATCCTGAACCTCACAGATTGTGTAAAACTTAGATATTTTAAGATTCTGAATACTTTTGCTGAGGCTTTAAATCAGTTTTGAGATATTAGTACAAATAGCTTATTATGTAGATCCTTTTGTCTTCCCGAAGTAGTTTGAATAGTTTTAAGTTCAGTCTGACTGAAGATACCTTTCTGTTATATGAAGTATTACTTAATCAAAAATAAAAAGAGGTTTCTTCACATCTATGATTTTGAAAGACAACAAAAAGCTTGGTGTTCTTTCTCTCTTCTAGTTAACTCATTCTGAAATAGAAAAAAAACCCCAAAAAATCAGTTTCTTGTTAGCATCAATGTCCTTTGTAGGCATTGTTAAGGTTTATGAGGTCCCAGAAATGTGCCTTATGTAGGTATGAAGAAGAGTATTACATAAAAGGAATCCTGTTCCTTAGGTGAATCACATGCATTTGCATTAACTCATTTTTAGTTTTTTTTCAAGGAAGATAAAAACAATCTGAATAGTATAATTTTTCTCTTACATTAACAGTGTAACATAGATGCTTCTTTATTCATCCAATGGAAATTACCTCTTATCAGAGTCTAGAAGTCTCTTCCACTTCTGTTATGCTGGTGATTTCCATCTTTTCCTTTCTTCAGAGCCCATTCCCTGAATAAGATGTAAATATCTGAACTGTACCTGTAATATTTTTTCCCACGTGGAAAGGTGCTCTCAGCAAACCTGTCCTAGAAGGACATACTAACTTTGTTTGCACCTTCATTCATTTTTCTGCTACTTCATTTACATGTCCTTCAAGTTTTACTTTATTATGGTATTATAGATAAGAAATTACTAACTGGAATAGCAATATTGGGATCAAAAGGATGGTCAGCTACAGGTTTGCAGTGCTGGCATGCAGAATGCTGCATAGGAAGCTGCCTATATACCAATGAGAATTGGTATATATTAGTGTATATATATATATATCTATCTATCTATCTCATAGTGTGCTGAGACATTTTACAGCTTCTGTGTTTCTTTATTCCTTTGTTAAAAGTAGATGAGTCTTCAGGTTCCTTACTGTGAGCAAAAGCAACTATGCCCCATATTAACTGAAGCATTCAGATGTATTTTCGGAAGCACCTAAAACTGAAGACAAGGTAGCTTTCATGAGCAGCTCAGCACTTAAACAGATCTTTAAAATTAACATCTGGTGGAACACTGAACAGATATTTTGAGCAATATAGATCTGGAAACCTTTTTCATCTATGCTTTATAAGCCATGCAACACTAGGGGAATTGCGCAAGTTGAATTTTTTCGATGCCAGTTTTACAAAAAAATCCTGGAACAGTTGGGTGAATATGGATACCTGATAATAGTGTGCTTATAATAACAGTTAAAATAGTAGTAATGTCTTAAATCTATTGCCTGTTTACTTGTAAGCAAGTAACTAACCCAATCCTAGTTTCGCTCTCCCTTTACATAATTACTTGTTGGAAGGGCTATAATTTGGTAAGAAGAGAAAAAAGACGTGACTTGATACCGCTCCTTACAAAGGTGGGTGGAACTGAGGCTGAGGGCAAATGTCTGTTGCTCTTTTTTTTTTTTCTCGTGCTACATTATTTTGATCTTCATTTTAAGCATTAACCTTTGAAGACTACCTTTGCTGATATCATCTGTTTGTTTCTGCTGAGTCAGTCTACTAGCTTATAAAATTTATGTATACAGAAACTCATGTAACCAAAGGCACTGTTCTGTTCTAATTGAATTCAGTGGCAGATCTCTCAACGATTTGATTAGTTGCTAGAACTATATAAAACGTCTTCCACTTTTTGCAAAAGAAATTCTTGCAACCCTTTTGTTTTTCTGCTTGGTTTGGCACCTTGCATCTATCTAAGGAAAGATGGCACATTCACATAGCAATATGCAATAGGAGTTGATTGTCTATGTCCAGCAGGATATTTTCTCCCAAGGATTATGAGTAGATATAACATCTAGTCAGTTTTGTATAGGTAGATTATAAGTCTTTGAGGGGACAGTGTTTGTTGTAACTACATGAAAGGCCTTTCTAGCTGAATTATAGTATCGTATTTTAAACAGTGAATCATGAAGTCCATGTGTAAGAGGAGCTAGAGTAATGGGTTTAGTCCATCTTTTGCCCAAATACATGATTTGCTTTCCTAGACCATTCATGAAATGTTTGTGTGACCTGTTTAATACAAACTGATGCAGCAGAACTATTTTAACATATGTTAGATTTCTTAAAGTTTACAGTTGGTCTCCAGAAAATGACCCACATGTATATAAATATATAAAAGAAGAACACTTAAAGTTCAGATTGTAGGAGTGAAAGAAGTATTTTCTTTTTCTGATTTTCTGACCTATAAGTTGCATTATAAAAAATATTACAGAATGAACTTCATCTACTACCTAAAAATGTGAAGGCCTGCATTAGGTGAAATTCTTAGTCTGTAGCTGATTTTGTAGGACACAAGAAAAAATTGATGGGATGTGCTGTGTGGATTTACAGATCATTGTTACGAAAGAGATGCTCACTTCTGGTAATTTTTTGACCCTGGTTGATACAGGCACCCTGGATAACCATGTGTTTGTGTCCTGCTATTTTAAATGCATCCATAATAATCCTTACACTAATATAATCTTACAGTTTCTAGTTAAATCTATCATGCAGTTCGAAATTTGGCATTTGTTAAATTAAATTCCATTTTCAGTCCACCTTACCAGACATTCCAGAGTGGGCTGTCAGGTAATTAGGAAGCTAAAGAAAAATTGCTATAACTGTTAATTTATTGTAGAGACACCACATTTTGTGATTGAGAGGATATTAACTGTAGCTAGTGAAAGATATATTTTGTACCATAACATTGCTTTAGACTCATAGGTACCTCTGATGGTATTGGCTTCAACATGAGAGAAAGTCAGGATCCTGTGGGATACTGATACTGTAATACAGTTGGCTCAGCAGCTCAGAACATAACTTTCATTTTCTTCTCTGTTAAAGTCTTGGATGTTGAATATCAATTTTCAGGAAGGTGTTTTCAAAAATGTTTCATAGTGTGGTGATGCTTAAAGCTTAGCAGCATTTGATGTTTCATTCCTGGCAACATAGCTAAGCTCTTTGTTAAGAACTTGATGTTTAGTGTGCTCATTCTAAACATAAATTTGTTTCAAAACAAGGTGGTTTAGTTTGCAGTCAGATCACTGTGATTTTTATCACTATACTTGATGTATTACAGACTGCTTAATTCTATTCTTAAGAAAATCTTGTGTGAAATTGTTAAGAACCTTCTGCATTTTGAGCATTGTGGCAGGAACTGAAAATTTAGTGCAAAGAGAGATGGGAAACCAAAGAAATGCTTTTTCTTGTTAGTGTGGGATAGCCAAATCAAATGCTTTTGAAACATATTGTCTTTCCTCTTCTCACTTGTGTTCCACAATAAAATTGTCAGCCAGCCAAAATAATTTCTTTTGAATTAGATGGGCTGGTAGATGGTCAGGAAAATGAAGGAAAGTCGAAAAGGATCCTCACAGCAAATCAAAGTAAGTATGTGAACTCAGAGGTCCAATTCTGCCAACTTTGAGGGGAATCTCCAGAGGAAGAAAATAAAGGATGGACAGGACTCTTCATAGCCGGGGTCAGCTAGACCTGGTCTTGTGGCCCCGATAGCTCATTTCAGCTCCTACAACCTTCTGCTGCTTATCTGAAGATGATGTTCAGTAACTTAATATTTTAGCAATGATGAGGGCTAAATAATCTATTAACTCTGATGTACTGTGAGGCAAGACTGGAGTGAGGCAAGACTGGAGTATATGTATGTATGATTCATATTACAAAGCAAAGTCCTGAAAAGTCCTGAAGACCCAACTTTGATTGCCCGTGGAGCATTTGCACTCAGTTGTTATTATTAGAATACAGTTTTTAATTTATGTATCATATGCTATTTTTTATTTAGCATCCCTGTCTATTTTGGTGCACAGGATGGTTGTTTATAGGAACTTTGGCTCATTTTCTGCAAGAACTGGAACAAATCAGGGGCTGCAAAAAGAGAGACGATGCTTTTGTGATTGAGTCAAGAGAAAGACACTCTGGCAAACCCAGTTTTGTCCCTGTTTCTGTCACAGGCTGTCTGTGTGATGCTGAGCAACTCAATTAAAACGTTTGGCAGATGGCCACTAACTGCATATAATTCATTTTCAGGGTGCTCAGCTTGAGATATGTGGGCTCTTACTTGCAGCAGTTGTTCTCCTTATAACCACTGAAATCAATGGAAGTAGTGGCTGCTCAGCATGTTGGTAGCATAGCGGAGGAATGTGCTTGTGGGGAGAGTGAAAGTTCCTGAATCCTAGTGTCATCTTTCTCACCGATCTTCTCTGTACTGGATTACCGATGGTTATTTTATGATATATGTGAAATATTAGGCATAGGTATGTATTAGGAAAATAACATTATTGTTTCAGTTGGAATCTGTGAAGTTTATAATGAACATCTTACAAAAGAGCACAAGAAACCAATTACTTCTGTATTTCTTGTGTGATAAACTGTGAACAAGGTGTAGTCTACTAGTTGGATAATCAATACAAAATTACGGAATAACTGCCCTATTTCCTGAGTACAGCCAATCCAGAGCATGGGCTAAACCATGGCAATTTTAGAAACAATACCATGTAATCACATAATTAAAAAATTATTACATAATGTAACATATACAAGGAGGCAGAATTCAGATTACATTGGAAGCCATCTTCTGATCTTTCTCAATTTCAAAATGCGTTATTTGACAACCTGAATATTGTTCTGAGTAATATATGGTATGGGAGATTAAAGCATGGCTGCACAGCTATAAATACAACTCACAGGCTAAAACCTACTCCTATTAACATTGAAACGGAAAGATATAAATCAGTTCATAAATATGAAATTACTTGCATGCTTGTGTTTTTGCAGAATCGAGGTCTAATTAGTGAAAGGCATGATCTTGTGAAATACCGAGGTGGGAGTTGTAGTTGCACCTTCTAGGACTGGGCCCTACCTTGAAATGATTATAACTATATGTCTATTTATGGCTAAGTAGAAATTTAAAAGAAATATTTGTTTTATTTGTATAGCATTTTCATTGGTTTACCCTAAAGATATATGCTAGATGATAATAAAGTAATAAAAGATTGTTTTCACAGCTGTTTGTCTTTGATTACATATTTCTTTGAAGTATTGCAATAAGACAGACTTTGAACCTGGAAAGAGATCAAATAATGAATTGTTCTGCTTTGTGAAGCTTAAGAAGGGATTTTATTGTTGAGACATATAGTGCAACATAGTTTTTTTTTCTTCTAACAGTTAAATAATGGTTGAAAGTACTATGAGATCATTACAGATGGACTAGATTAAAGAGCTTGGGGCCAAACATTAGGAACTGTGTTAGTACTAACTGAAATAATTTCTTAAGTTCTGTCATTACCAATTTATTTTTGTTAGTTTTCTTTTTGAATCAAAATCGAATTTCAAAGAAAGTGTTTTAAATCTTTTAATTACTCGTTTACTTAAAGCAAAGGATGACAGGATACTTCATAAGTGTATGAATTCTGTGGGATTCTGTTTGTAATATGGATCATTTGGCCACACTTTGTACCCTGGATAAAAAAAGTTGTAGAGCTGTGAATAAACTTTGTAGGGTTTTCTAAACCTGAAAGGATTACAGCATTTAAAATGTGTCTGAGGAGATTCAAGGAAATTATTCAGTACAAAATTTGAAAGATTTTTATATTCTTTTGCTCAAAACAATATTATATATGACATTAACTTCACCACCTCCCCACCTGAAATTAATCTTGAAAGGAAGTAAATGACAAATACCTAAGTGACAGAGAAAGATACTTAGTTTATTTTTTTCAAGGCTAGTGAACAATAAAATATCAAATAATGCAGGTCAGCATTTCACATGATGTATTTGAGTTCAGGCTGGTTATGTTGGAAGAGTATTTCTCTCTACAAGAAATACCTGGAAGTTTATGATCATATATCCTGGATATACAAAAATGTTAAGGTGTGTATTTTTAAAATCCCTGAAATCTGTCGACTGAAATTAGTTGTTGTGTTATTTAGAACAAACTTTTGCCTCTGTGGAAGACAGAAACCTTTCAAATTATAATTTCAATAGAAACATTAGACAAAGGAATATTGTAACTTTAGAGATTTTTATGATGAAGGTGTGTTTAAGAGATGTCACTTTGATATTTTTACATTATGTCCTACATTTGTCAGCTAAAACCAGGATATTGCCTCAATGAGAAAAAGCATGTTCTGCACTTGTCAAAAGGCAGTAAGTAATGATTAAAATAGCAGTGTGAAACGCTGGGAGATTAAAGTGATGCTAATGATAAGTGAGAGAAGAAAAGGGCAAGCTATATTTTAATCCCTGAGAGAATGGTTAATGACTTCTATTGCCTGAGATTAAACTAAACCTGTCTCATCAGCTTTTTCTGCCTGGTGAAAAAAAGCTCTCTGCACTTTAATTTATTAAAGTCTTTTAAGGAAGCACATTGATCCACAGAGGTTAAACTTTAAAAAATTGTGCAAAATACACACTAAAAATGCTTTAACAAAAGTGTGACTTTGTTGCTTTAGGCAAGCTCACAGTTTTATAAAGAATTCATTGTCTATGGCTTGGTGAATTTAATTAAGGAATATTAATTACTTAAACTGGGAGGTTTGTTCCTTTTTAAACCAGAACATTTTTTTTTTTTTTTTTTGCAATACTGGTGCAGGAAAGGTAGCTAGTATGTTTTAGAAGGTATCAGCAGAAAGGGACAGACTAAGTTACAGTTAAAATTACTGTATAATCTGTTATGATAGTAATATTAAAAAGCCATTTTAAAATGCTTTTCAAAATATATGTACTACTTGGTATAATGTAATGAGTACATTTGTTTATACTGAGTTACTGTTAATCCATTTCTTTTAATAATTCTTATGACTTCAAGACAGTGTTATAAAATCATCTTTATATTGAGAAGCTGCCCAGTTCAGCATTTCCTTTTCAAAAAGCATGTAAAGTCTTTCTTCACATTAGAGAGGGATGGCAGGAGAATCGTTAATTAGACTATTTTTTTAATACATGTGATAAAATTGTCAAGACTGAGTTCTCAGGATAAACTGCAACATTGCAGCATGCTTGGGAAAATAAGATTTTCCTCTGAGGCAGCTTTGCAAGCTTTTGTCATTTAACCTCTATCCTTTCATTACACTTACTTCACATAGCATGTGTATCCTCAGCCTAAGGGACATACAATAGGTTTAGAAACAGAAAATGGAAAATATTCAAGCAAACATGCATGGCTTGCCTAAACCTTATTCAAGTTCCAAATCCATTTTCTTTTTTTTTTTTTTTTTCTTCTTTTTTTTTTTCCTCTGTAGGTAAGAACATTGGAAGTAAACAGTGTGCTTTTGTCCTCTTTTGCAAGTTCAGTACCCACAGTGCCTTTCTGGCTCTGTACTAGCAAACTGCAGTGTGCATCCCAGCTTGGGGAATAAATCCCGTGCTGGTGGATACCAATAGTTCTGCTCTATATCCTTTCCCTCCTACCTCGTGGAAAGTATTTTCCCTTTTCAAATCTCCAAACCTCTGTAAATAAGGAGCCCATTTAGTGACTATCTTATGTGATGGTTGTAATCCAGGTTATTTTTTAAAGCTGTTTTTTAAGCATAACTTGTTTGGTAAGTGAGTTTAAACTTGATTCATGCTTTGATGTTAATGAAACACCAATTTATCGGAAGGCCCTGCAGCCCTAATGAGCAGTTTCTTTAAAAAGAACATTTAATCAAGGTTTATTTTTAACTTGTTTAAACAGATCTAATAGTTTGTGCTGATTTCATTTCAGTATAATAATTGCTAGCAATCCTATTAGTAAGTCGTGGTACATGGAAGTTAACACAAATTCCATTCTAATGAGTGTAGTATAACAGCAAAATCCTTGTAGTCAAGGAAAGGTTCATGTTCGAGAGGAGTGACAGAGGCACTCGGACGTTTTGCTGACAGCAGATTATTCCTTTTTTATACAAATGTCAGGCATGACTTGCTAGTATTTAAGAGAGTTTTTTTATTTTTGAGAGGTGAAGCATTTTCATACTAACTTTTTAAGGTAAAAGGAGCCGCTTATTTCCTGATGTTAGGAAAAGTACTTGATCTACTAACGTAACTCATATTTGTCTTTATACTTTACCTGCATGTGAGGATTTAGCTGTAATACGCTATTTTATGAGGATAAAGTTCCACAATCTAAAAATACAACTTGTGGCATTTATTTTAATGAATATAAAATCTTGGAGGCAATTTAGTGTGAAAAGCAAATGAAATTCCAGCACTCAATTTATAGTTAAGAAAAATCTCTAAAAGAGCAGATGAGGCTGAAAAATGTGTGATCATCTGAAATACTATTTCTTATGATCAGCTTACAGCTGCATCTCTATGTACTGGAGATTGCGTAGTCACATTTTCATTGTGACTAAAGTCTTAAGTCTAAATTCTGGTTTATTGGCAAAAAAATAAAGAAGAAAAAGAATTATTCCTTAATTTGAAAAAAATAAATATCTCGTCAGTATTTTCAGTTTTAAATACAGCGTTCTGGTGTTCCTGGTTGAGTCTAGTTATTAGCTTTTAAACTTTTTATTACTTAGTCTGACACCATCACATTTAAAATATGAGGAAGTTTGGAGATAAATAATACCCAGTGATTTAGGATTTTAGAGCCATACTAAAAAGCCTTGTGATGCACTGAAGGGCATCTGTAAGTTACACATTGTTTATAGGTTTCTGGTTTTCTGATTAGAATCCAGGAGCCCCATGTTTTACAAGCTTTGTATCTGGGATGGAAGAAAAAATGTTGAGAGAGTGTTGATAATTAGATTTCAGTTGTGCAAGAAGGGGTCTTGGAAGTCTTTACAAATTCAGGGGTCCACCCAAACACACAGCTTGCAGGGACAGTACTTGAGCCTGTCATTAAGTGGAATAACTCCTTGTTATTTGCATCAGCATTTTACTGGGAAATTATTCAGTGGGATCCTTCTACCTCTGGGGGCAGAGAGGGAGGAACATCTGCACTCGTATCTCAGCTCTAGCTTTCTCTTCTGACATTAGTTTCCACATTTTGAAAGAAGTCAGAGAATACAGTAATGATCTACTTACTGTATACTTCACCTTTTTCTTCCTTTGCTTCTCTGGTTATAGAATAAATAACCCGATTTGGTCATAATACTTACGTGTGTGACTTCGATTATGTACTGTCCATATTATTTAGAAAATGTGCAACTGCTTTGTGGTGATATGGGCAATACAGGGCAGATTGATGCTGATGTGAAAAGACTTTTTCTCTTTTCTTGTCCTGAATATCTCCATCATATGATGTTCTTCTGCCAAACAGACTCCACTTACGTGACCTGTGTTTGTGCTGGGGAAAGGATGCAGTCCTGGTTTTCTTGTGGACAGAATAGTTGTAGTATTTACACATCTTTCCAATGCTGTGTCCTTGCTAGAAGAAAACCTGTGAATGTACTTTCAAGAGGCATGTCTGTGAGATTCACAGGGAGCTGATGCTTGGGAAACCATGTGTTTGGGTCTTGCCTGTAGAGTCACTTGTCGGATTCGCCCTGGCTGGGCTCTCTGTCTGTCTCTCCTCGGCCTGGCACCCTCTTGCTCCCAGAGAAAAGGCAGGGCAGACTGTCTTGGTGAGACATTGCAGGCAATCTTGATGTGAGAAGTGTTGCTGAGTCTTCCTCCCACAGTTCTTCTTGGGGAGCAGGAGGCCTGGCTATGATGATGGGGAAGTTCTGGTGCTCAAGGGTCTCAGGTGTTCAGTACAGTAAGGAACAGTTGTCTGTTGCATTGAACACATGAATAAAATCAGGGTACCTCCACAGTTAAATTTCACAGTGGTGTTTTTAAAAAGGAAGGAAGATTTTGGAATACATATACTTCTGGGGTTTTGTTTTGGGGACCTGTTATGAAAAAACTAGCAGAGGTGATTGTGGGAGTTGAAGCACATCATTAGCTGGAAGATGGCTGCATTAAGCTTATTATTTGCATTGATTTTTTGAATGTGAATAATATTGCATGCGTTGAAATACTTTTAAAGGTATATACTTTCACAAAAATAAAAAAGCTTAATGCTGTGCTGCAAAACTAAGGTGAAAAAACAACTCCATCTGGTTTAGGTCCTGAGTTTCTGACGTTTTAAAGGGAATGCCAGTTCACATCTAAATACTCTTTTCTAATGGAAGTTTGGAGACTTTAAAGACAAGGGAAATAAATTGGGACTCATCTGTTCATTGACAAATGTATTCTCCGATGAATCACGTCATCTGACTTAAGTCCTTTCTTCTCTCTTACTAAAAACAAACTCATGCTATTTGTACTTAATGCTGATACACACTGCACCCTGAATACTAAGTTGGAATGTATTTACAAATGTGAAAGAACCTGTGGTCTTTTCATGCATCAGGTTGTCATAGAAACTAATTAACTTTCATTTCTGTGTCAGGGCAAAATAGTGGGATGCAGATGTAAATTGTAGTTCAGAAATCACTGCGATGAAACTAGAGAAAAAGAAAACATCAAAACCCTCAGAATTCCTGCAGGACATCGGGAATGCAAAATAGGTGATGGGAAGTTACAGTGTTAAATGCCTCATTTCACCAGGTCTTTTTGCATAATCTGCTGCTTCACAAGTGCTTGGAATGTTACTAAACTGACAAAACAGTATGGTTCATGTATATTACATTTAGGTATGTATGTGAAAACGGATGTGTCCAGGGAGTATGTGTACGTGCACATGGAATAGCGAAATTCTGATCAGAAATGGTGGCCAAAATATAAATAGCAATTAGAGACTACTAACTGCTAGAAAAACTTTAAAAACTTATAGTATAATCTTTGGTTTCTCAAATGAATTCAGTTGATTTCTCTCCAGTTAGTTTCTCTCTCTCTAAGTTATTATAATTTTACGTGAAATGTGAATACATTAATATTTTAACTGTGAGAGGTATACTTTGACTGGCTTAAGTGGTAAAGGAATGTGATTACAAGATGATTTATTGGAAGTCATTAAAAATGATTTATTAAGAGAAAAATGTTGTGTTACTAAAGCTTTTTTTTTCCTCCACTGAAGATGGGGTTATGCTGTCACGTTGCCTTCTTTGGAAGAGGAAAGCAGCCTGCAAAAAATCAGGAAAGCATTTTGCTTTGTGGGTTACTGGCATTAATAGATTGTAAAGACAGCGGCCAGTTTGCTTTTACAACCAAGATGTAGCAAGCCTTGTCCTCTGGCGCAGATTCACTCTTAATAGGTCCCAGTCTTATGGGGAAGACTGCGTATCTAGCCTGAACCACGGAGCTGGGCAGCAGTTTCATGCACACTTCCAAGAGCAGTTGCCAGCCTGTGCCACTCTCATTCCTGTGCTGTTCACTCAGCACTTTTTACATGCTACCGCTCTTTGTGGGGCTGTGCTGTGAATCGGATTAGTAATTGATCCAGATTAAAATATATTTCCCTCCTGCCTTCCCCCTCTTTTCCCCCCAACCCCAAGCCCAATTCTGAGGAGGGCCATAGAAAGAATGAGTTGGAGGGAAGGGATGGGCCTTTGGTGATTGTAAAAGCGATGGCTTTCTTTAGATGACATTTTTTAAATGGGGAATGGAAGAAAAGAAACACAAATCTGTAGCTGAGTGGATGCACAATTTATACTTTAATGAATAGAGGACTTCTTGCTGTTTGCATTTTCTTCCAGCTTGCGGTGTGAACTTAAAACAGCGTTGATAATATTGCACTTAGGAAAAAAAAAAGTATAGAGGAAGATGTGCAATTATGCAATTTTCCTATAGTTGATTCCTTTGCGCAGGAATAAAGGGGAAAATATTTTTATAAATGAGAATCATGGTAAAGCTAAAGACAGTCATAGTACTTGATTATTTTTCAGCTAAGGCAAAAAATGTGTGCAAATGGAAGGTACATGAATACCAGAAAGGAAAGAAAGCAGGAAAGAAAGCAAGAAAAAGTTGGGGGATTGATGATGTATTACCCCTTTCCTCACTTTATTTGTTAAATGGGATTTTTTTCTTTTTCCTTCTGGCTACTCTGCAGTTTCTTGTTCTTATGAATAGCTTTGTTTCATTGTTTTGAAGTCAATGTACATTTCTTTTGAAATATGATGTAAAATGAGCTAGAGGAGAAACAATTTATCTGTAAAGTATGTATTTCCCCTATCTTCTTTCATTGTGTACATATATGTTTCTGTATTCAGGAAAGACATTGGCAACTCTCCAGTTGACTTCAGCAGGACAGGACCTGGCAATATAATTAGGCATATATTATTAAATGGAGGAGTCAATATGTCACAGAAGAGCAATATGTCGTTTGCTGTAGATGTTGTAGAAGAAGGGTGATATGGAAAGAGATTTAAAGGAACAGTAGGGTAGATCTGTTGAAATCTTATCAGCATAATAATCAAGTAATGGCTAATGGCAGACATTATTTCCAATGAAAGTCTTGTTGAACCTGGTCTAATCTTGTCTGTTGTTCCATAAATGAAGTGGCACATACTCTTGTACCAGTGGCCCCCAACTTCTTTGTCTCTATATATGGATACAAAAATAGCTTAACTCTTGTGCCAAGTACTAAGGGATTCCTGAAGCCAAGCTGCTCATTTGCACCAAATGTATTCCATAGGAAAACTTAACTCTCAAGTCTTGTTTTGGACCTTACATTCAATATCTGCAACTGAAACATCTCAACCACCTGAGACTACAACTCCAGAATTTAGACTTACTTAAATATTAGAGACGAGAAGAGGGAAATTAGTTTGTTACCGTAGAGAAGCTTTAGGGATGTCCAGTAAAGGGCCACTGTAGCTTTGGACCAACAGATGCTCTTCCATGAATCTCTTCTGTGTGGAAGGAGCATCTGGGGTGACAATGGTCATGATGGAGAGCTTACAAAGCCATCAGACCTAGCAAAAACTGAGAGGGAGGGGGGAATAAATTTTATCTGTAAAGAAATCTGCATATCAGGCTAGCATGGCAACTGGGAGGTAAGGACAGCAGTCTTCAACGTCTCTGTCACAGCAATACTGCTTGCCATAAAATCTCACCAGGCAAGGCATTGGTTACATCTCAGAGAATATAAAACTGCATCGTCTCATACTGCATTTTTTTTTTTTTTTAATTATTCTTCATCAAACTAAGGGGCTCTTCGGTAACCTTTGTTCTCCTTCCTGCTACCCAGAGCAAATTAGATAGTTATGGGTTGACTGGATAACTCCAAGGCATCCGCAGGAAATTCACATTACTAGCAAATGAAAGATTAATAAAAAAGGAGTCCTTTGTAACAATGATTGTGAGTGAATACAGTTTGATAGTGGGCACAAGCACTCGGTGGTATGTTGAATCTTCCCACAAGGCCATTTTACATAATTTATTAACAAGATCATTTTACTTTCTGATTTAAAAGATTTGTTACTATAAGCTCCTGTGTTTTCCCTGAACAAGTCACACAATGCACACAGTAGGCAAAGTGTTAAAGGGCTAGGAAAATATTATTTCATCACTCCTGTTCCATTAGAATTCACTTGGGTGGCTGAGAAAATGGTTTATGGATTAGAGAGAGAAGAACAAGCTAAAACATTTCATACCTTCATCTCTGATAAATTCCCCAAACTCATTCTTCGCATCTGAGCCATAAATAACAACCATGCTTTTTGCTAAAAAGAGCTTTTTTCCTGTACCAGGTCTTTTGTCTTGGAGATGAATGCTATAATAAATTTGAAGTCTTAGGGGGGGCATTGTTTGAACTATAACATTATGGTTTACAACTGTTGCTTCTATTATGAGGAGGATAAAAAGCGACTATGAAGCTTGATCTCTGTCATAGAAACAGATTAATATTTCAGCCTTCAGCTTGGGTCAAGTGTATGATTTTTCCCAAAAGCACCTTAGCAATTAATTATTATTCTGTTTGCATTTAAAATCTTACCCCTTAAACCACCTTTCAACCTTATTCAAATGTTATGCTTACTTTAATTCTATATTGAATGAATTTTTTTGAGTTTAAAAATTATGCTATAGATCAACATAGGTAGGAAAATTTTAGAGGAAACAATTTTTAGAAGGCAGTGATTCATGAAAAG
Organism: Athene noctua; assembly: GCF_965140245.1. Taxonomy (NCBI): domain Eukaryota; kingdom Metazoa; phylum Chordata; class Aves; order Strigiformes; family Strigidae; genus Athene; species Athene noctua. The sequence goes on from NC_134037.1 coordinate 221,043,501, forward strand.
GCGTTAATTTTTTTGTTACTATTTCCTTATAATTGGACAATATTTGTTTAAAAATTAAGATTACACTTCATAATTTCAGTTGTGTTTCTCAGAAGATAAATGCAAACAGCTCAAATGTTTGCATTATTAAGCAAACAAAGCATGCTTGTAACTATGAATTAGAATAATGAAAATTACTGTGCCCATAAGCTCTAGGTTTCAGAGAATTCGGTCAAAATAAGATCCTTTTAGTTTCTACTGTGCCTTCCCTGCAGAAGCTGAACCACTTATATTTTTAGCTTTGCATAACCTGGGTTTGGGTACACCTAGGAAAACCGAGAGCAGGGTGAAGGTCCTACTTGACTACCTTGCTCCCCTACTGGCACCAAGTCAGCTCTTCTTGTAGTAGTGCAAATCTGATTAAATATACCCAAAAATGGTGAAGAAATGGTTCCTCTCAGTACCATCAGGCTTTCTGTGTGTGTTTGGTCTTGGTTATTCCTAACACGTATGAGTTTAATTTTTTGGCTATCATCAGGTCCACGTATACTAGTCACCTTGTCTGGATCTAGCCCTAAGGATGTGAGCTTGCAGTGCACTAGTTACCTCTTGTGTTTTGATGGAACCGGGGGGGTTGGGCTGTCCTGAAAAGCTCTGCTCAGAACTTCTGGGGTCAGTGCTGAGGAGGGTCAGGTTTTAATGGGAGACTGAAGACATACAGACTGGATATGTGTGTGTGGAGAGGAGGAGAATGCTACTTACATAATGTAATATTTTATGTCAAGTATTTTTCAAAAGTGTAATCAATTTTAATTGCAGCTTCTAAGACATCAAACCTCATCTCTTCTCCACCTACTTAATTGTATTGATTATGTGCAGCTCCAGTATCATTTGCCCAACCCTGAACACCCTTACTCAAGCACTCGTCCTTAAAATACCTGACTCTAGATCTAAGGATTTTCTTAGCATTTGACTGTGTGGAGACCTTATTTTCAGGTCACTTCTCATGTATCTCAAAATGGTTTACTTCAAAATTTATTTGTGTGCAAACATAAAATCAAGTTATCAACAAGTAGGGAAAGAATATCTTTGGCATAACCAAACGTGATATTAATGTTTGATTAATCTAAAGACACATATTTATAGCTAAGAGCAGAATAAAGGGACTAACATGCTAAAAGTTGTATTGATTATATATTTTAAGGAATAATTACTAGCTATAGAATTAAACATTTTACATTTCTTGGTGAGATGTTTACACTCATATATTGTTTCAAGCATCAAAATTTTCAAAACCAATGCATAAACCAGTTAAATTTATGCTTAAGAAAAGACATTAAGAGAAAATGAAACAAACCTGACTTTTTCTGAACAGTTTGAAAGGAATTTAAAAATAAGTGAAATTGTATTAAGAAATTATAGAGGTTTTAATTATTTTTTCTCAATACTTTATATACTGTTTTGTTTCTTCATATGTATGTTTGTTGGTAAATAGTTTTGTATCTTAAGTCTGTCAAAATACGTATATATATATATATATTAGTGCTATAAATATATGGAGTATGGCAATGGAAACTATTGTAGTGGAAAAGATGATCCATGTTGCTTGTTCTGTGTGAGTTTGAAAATTTATTTGATTTTTAAAATAATCACAACCATTTGGAGAACAGTAGCCAAATTTAAAATAAAGGATCAACCTTTAGCTGATATGCTGTCCAACTACATGGACTCTCTGGTTATAGTCAGGGTTTTACCCCTAACTTTTCCCACAGTCGAGGATGGCACAGTGTGGATCTAGATCTGTTGCAGCTGTGTTTCTGAACAGCTTTCTTTTCTATATGGGGAGAGACTTACATCCCTCTATTTATTGCTCTATGAAACTAAAATAAATGTACAATGAAATATGATTTATTTTGCAATCTAGCTTACTAAATCTGTTCTCCTTTTTAGACTCTCACTCAGTACATCTTATATGATAATTTATTTATTCTTTTTCAAACGGAAATAGCATTTTAGATTTACCAGGGAAAAACATTTGCTGATTTAAGAAATAAGCTTTCTGTACTCAAGAATTTTAAAAATGTGAAGTCTTAATCTTTTATCTAATTCATTTTATGAAAAAAATAAAAATATTTGTAAATGCCTTGCTATATAATTTTAAGTCAAACAATTTTGTCAATTCAAACAAAATATAAAAGACCTTTATTTATATTAAATTACATAATATAAACACAAATTTTGAATCATACCTTAACTTGAAGTTTATCAAAGGACTTACCTGGAAATGAAGGAGTTATATTCCAGTTTTTAGTTTTGTTATAGGTCATAAATTAATTTCTTCCTAGCATAACCTTTTCAATCAGTAATGGGAAAAGGAGAGTAGGAACTCCTGGCTTTCTCATTATCACGTATTTTTTGAGCAAATATTACCTTCAATTGACAAACTATAATGCTTTTCTCCAGTGAAAATTCTACTTTTATCTGGAAGATCAGCATTTGTTTAAAACAATGTGTCAGGAGTCAAAAAACAAATAAACCATTAAAAATGGCCTTTTACCTAGACTCGACCTAATGGTTACTGTTATGTTTGAATATTCATATATAAGATAAGGAAATTATGTTTAGCACTTTAAAGCATTCAAGATTTATTTCTGCATTGATTAGCAAGAGTTGAGGGAACTCTGCCTCAACTAAAATCAGACTCTTCATGTCAGTCTTGTGATTTACTGATGTGAAATAGTGTACTGGCTTTGTTTATTTTTTTTTCTTTTCCATTGGAAAAGCTGTATATTTCTGAATCATAGTTAAGTATTGAAGTGGAAATAAAAAATTTTAATTTTGAAGGGATAAAAATGTATACAGAATAACTGAAAAAATAAAGATAATACAATCTTTGGGGAAATACTCGTGGTAAATGACTTCTTTCCTCTAATTCCTGTAGTGCATCCTTACTGATTGACATCTGAATGGCAGTAATTTGGGGTAATGGGTAGCTACTAATTGAGGGTGAGCTTCACTACTTTGCAGAAGAACATTCTCAAGACCTTCCAGTTTAACACTCAAATCCTGTATTAAGTGCATAAATTGGTATAGAATTTTATGTTAGCCTTCTCTGTATGGGTTAATTTTATCAGGTCTGCTTATGACAGGCGCTAAAGTGTGCTTGAAAGATGTCTGTATACATATGGTAATTTCTTACTTGTGGCTCTGTCTTCTCTATTTATGCAGCGTGGTATCTACCAGCATTATGGCCAAAGATATGTTTTTATTGTGCTATTCTGTAAGTGTTTCTGTGACTGTTTCCTTCTAAGAGTTTTAATGGATATTCTGTTTTCTTATCTGTAGAATTGCATGGCTGCAACCAGTTATGTCTATGAATACATAGATAACTGGGTTACATAGGTGTACCAGAACATTATTGGGAGATAATACTGCTTTTTTCAACGTAGTTTTCAAGCAGTTGACTTACTAAGACTTACATACTTAAAATTTACCTCCTTGCAGTGGAGTCTCTGAAATACTGTAATTGGGTTTGGTTGGAGTGCCAGTTGATTGTAGGCAATTATGTATGAGGCAGAAATCAGCTAGTTTGATATCTGGTGTTTTGTTGAGTTTGCAGGAAGACTGCACAGAGCCCAAAATTGTGCCTTGTAAGGGTATTTTTAGCATTAAGCCCTGGGTTAGTGTTGGGACATGTGGATGACATGGGAGTGTGACCAGGACCTAGGGAGACTGCTCAGTGAGTATTTACTCAAGGGGGGGTGGTTAAATTTTACATGCTGACTGACAGTTCTCTGCTTTGAGATCTCAGTGATTCTTGTATTTCTCAAAGAGGCACTGGGTATCTCCTCTGTGAACAGCTGATAGAAGAAAGCCCGTTTCATTTGTGTCAGAAAGAGAGGGAATGACAAAGAATATTCCCCCTCCCCCCCCCTCCCCCCCCAGCTGAATGGGAGGGGGGAAGAGAAGGAGGAGGGGAGTGCTAAAGTCCTCCTGGAGATGAGAGCAGGAGAAAGAGGACATCTTTAAAAATTTTCTGAAAAGAGACAAGACATAAATGTAGCGTAGTGTTCTTCATGTTGTAAAAATTCTGGATAAAAAAGCCTGGCTACTTTAAAGGTAACCCAAGTTAATCAAAGTTTATAGAAGAGATTTTATGATGTGCTTGCCTAAAATAGCAGGGAATAACAATGCTGCTCTGTACCTGTGAAGTGGGTTTGTTACCTTTGCCTTATCTGAACTGGGAAGAGGTCTGGGTCCTGAAAGGACTGCTGCACAAAATACCCTATCATTGCCTATCTTGGCAGATTATAAAGGTGCTGACATCTTCCCATATCAGTATCCAGCAGAAATATTAAGTGTGAGACCAGAAGAAAAATTACTGGAGAGGTTTTGAGACGTCATTAATTTACTTTTTTTTTTTTTTTTCCTTCCTTGTAACAGTTCTATTAAAATAGTGTTAAGTTGATGAAACTACTGAGTCTTGGTCTTGAAAGAAGTCAGAGAGCTCCAGCAGGATGCTAAATTTTAATGTGAACATTTGCTGTTCCTCAACTAATTCCCAGCGAGTATGAGGATTGAGCCCAGTGCACAAGCAGTAATCGATAAGAAAACGAAGGTGTTTTTGATGACTGAAGAATATTTGGAAAGACAAAAAGGTCAAAGTGAGTAATAATAGAAAACCCCTTCTCATGAATCTGCTGGGGAACCTTTTTTTTTTTTAAAAAAAATGTTATTAGCAGACAGGCCTGTGTCCTTTCCTTTGATGATGGTAACAAGTTCTATGACATTGCCACTTTGAGTTCTTGCTTCATTAGATTGGGTGACTGTTTATTTGAAATTGTAATGAAATATTTACTTTATAGAGCTATAAGGATTAGCGGCGATAATTGAGTGAGGCTGATCCGGAGCTTTCAGTGTAATAGGGCCCCTTGTTTGAATACAGAGCGCGGGGAGAATGGAGGGGCGAGGGAGCGTGTTTCTGCCTGTCACTTTCCCTCTACATGTTGCTTTTTCTCCCGGAGATAAGTGGGCCTAATGCTGAACAAATACTGGAAATCAGAAGCCACTGAGAATCATTCGCCTCTCGCTTTCCCATGGCAGCGTGATAGACGCCCGCTCAAAAGAGCCCCCCCCCTCCTCCCCTCCCCTCCTCCGGCCGGCGACAATTTTGTCACCGCCAGCAAATCCAATTGAGGAGTCCCCGGGACGGCGGGGCGAGCGGGCCTGGCCAGCGGCCGCCACCCGGCCTGCGAGGGGGGGCAGCGGGGCACCTGGTGCCGCCGCCGCCGCCGCCGCCGGTGCCGGTGATAGGCTGCCGCATTGTGCCGCGGAGACGTGCGGCCATTTGCAGATATAATGGGAGAAATTAATGCAAATGAGTGAATGGAACGAAACGTTATTTTCATGCAGATCGGAGGGGCTCGCGCGGGCTGCTTGATAACAAGTCGCGGGGAGAAAAGGCCGACATTGTGAGGACTCATTTTTTCCCCATTTCTTCTCACTAGTGCCTCATAAGGGCCCTTTGTTCTCTAAGTAACTCTTTCTAAACTATTGACATTGCTCATTTATGTGAATTTCAGATTTTTTCCCCTTTCTTCTTCCCCCCCCCCCCCTTCCCCCAAGTAGCCTTGGGTGATCTGGGAAAGCGTTAATTGCGAGAGGACAAGGAAACTGGCTGAAACAAGAAATGCAATCATTAAGAGTAATGTTGCAGTTGTCCATGCCTCATTATAACATGCATACAAGGCAATAAAATGCGTGTTTCACAAACAAATGTTTTAACAAGTGTAGTTCAAGAGCCTCCAGCTGTCCAGATTTACACCTATTTCTTCCTTTTTCCAACCTTTATTGCAAATAAACTTTATGCTATTTCAGATGTATTTCTGCAATAACAAACTTCCTGCATTCACAAATAACTTTTCACTGCCTGTCCTCCTTCAGGTTTTCCAAAGAAACCTAGTTGCTCTAAAGAAAATAAACTCCTCCATGCCTTTCTAGAAGCATCCCATATCTTTAGCTTTGCGCTTCTTATATGGAATATATATTCGCAATAGTTTTATCTGTGGCTTCCTCAGGCAAGCACAACTTCTAAAGATGGAAAAGACTTTCTAACTTTATGCATTTGTTTATATCTGAAGTATTAAAAAAAAAAGGGAAGAGTAGCTAAATAATCAGATGTAAAGGTCATCGAGTGTAAGTACGCTTGGAACCGGTGAACTATCGGACCCAAGAGTAAAGCAGCCAGAAAGAAAAAAAAAATAAAAGGTAACAGATTCAGCATTGTCCAAAAGTTCCAGACCAGTGATTAATGTGTAAGATAATGGACTTGGGAAATGAGTAAACACTCCCGTGCTCCCTGCTTTGTGCTTGAATGACTTGATGACAAGGGCAGAGCAAGGTGAGAATTTAAACAGGACTACAGGAAAAGAGACAAAGACTTGCGACAGCAGCGTGTGAGGAGGGGGAGTTCGCTGGGCTGCCTTACTGCAGTGCGCGGGAGCCGGTCCTCGGGACAGAGCCCTCCAAATGTAATCATTTCAACTCCAAGGTTTTGTATTTTTTTTTTTTTTTTAAAGCCGCAATAATTAGAGCGCCTTTTTTTTTTTTTTTTTTTTTTTTTTAAGAAGTTGCTTTTGGGCTAACCGCAAAATCTCTCACTAATCAGAGACAATACTTGTTTTAAAACTTGATAGAACTAGTCATGGTTTCTCTGAATTACGCCCTTGGTTACGTTTCACCTTAGATTTACGTATTAATAAAGAACTCCTAAATGATGTTTTAACTGAGGATAAGTGATGTTTTAACTTAAGCTGTAGGATCATGCATTGTTAGGTATTTTGATGAAAAATATACTTTGAGTTTATGTGCACTTACGTGTTGCTGCATTCGATGAACTTTCTTAAACATTTTCTGTACTGTTCTACAAAAATGATATTTTATTAGTACATGACATACAGATAACTTGCCTCTGTCTATTTAGAAATCACTGAAGGCACACAGGTGATTCACAACAAAACAATACTTAATAGCAATCATTATTTAACAAATCTTGAATTTTTGTCTCAGACTGGATTTACTGCTTCTAATGAAGGTGGAGTCTCCAGTTTTTCCTCATTCTTTTTTTCCTCTGATACATCTTAGGTCTTTTCATTCATTTAAGTGATTTGGAATTTAGGTCTTTTAATGCTTATCTTCCAGTGTTTGTGCTACTAATAACCTGTTGGATCTTTTAAAACTATAGCTGCTTAAGAAAAAAAAGTTAGATTTAAGAAACTGGATTTCTTTTTGTTTCATATTATTTTGTTAGGGGTTTATATTTCAGGGCCTTTCAGAAATGTTGGTTAATTTTAGGAAAAAATGTTTTGTGAAAATCTGTGTAAGAATTTCAACAGCTTAGGCTTCGCAAATGTGTCATTTATATTCACTCAGATTTATTACAATACTGACTTGTCATTAGAATGCCACAAAGACGTAGTCACAGGTCTCATTGTACTAAGGGCTGTACAAATCCTAAGTAGCTTATAGTGTAAGGGTAAAATCCTGATTGATTAAAGTTTGGTTTTGTTTTTTTTGGTTTTTTTTTTCCCCTTTAAATATTTGACGACTATGTTCTAATTGCTGTTCTAGAGAATTTTCAAGTTTTCCATGGAGTATCTCTTGTTTTAAAACTGTCCATGTTAACTTGGCACACATACTGCACTTAATCATTGTATACTGATTATAGGAAAGTTTTTATAATTTGTTGTAAAATAGGTTTTATGGTGTTTTGAACAGTATAGAGCAAAGGAAATGAAACCAGAAAGGTTCTGTTACAGTAGCTAAGGGTCCATAAAGCCATAAAACTAACTCAGTCCACATTTAAGCAGTTAAATATTTTCCTAAATGCAATACAAAATTCCTAGCTCATAGTGGGGGGATTTGCAACTATGTAGATAAATAATGCTGCTCCAGGTTTTTCTTCACTCTTCAGATTCTTCAATCCATGTTTCTTCAGTCTTTGAGCTGAATATGTCTGAATTTGATCTCAGAATGGTTAAATGGAAAACATGCATCATTAGAAGTTTCTCATTCTGTAGTAGTTTATTGCCATTTCTTTACATAATTATTCCCTAACAGGAGTTCAGTTTGTAAGTTGAACTGACAAATTTTGGTGTAATACTGTGCAACACATAGCAGAGCTATTGGTATTGTCCCATCCTCACTGTAGAGTATTTCATGGGTTAGATCTCAACTCACTAATTCATGAATGTAACTTGTAGCAGCCTTGTCAAGCTCAGTGGATGCATTTATACCTATATATATGTATGTATGAAGTACCAGCTCGATTGATTGTCTTGCATTCTTTTGACGTAATGTATGTCAGCTCCACCACATATAGGATGAGAACTTTGCTGTTTGAGCAGCACCCAGAAGCTGGGCAGCACTGTACTGTAAAACAGAAAGAGCAACTATATAGTTAAGGCTTCAGTCCCGTGAATGGTGTCACTGCCTTGAAATATATACAGATTCTCTATTGGAAATTAGGAAGATACAATTTTAGGTACTCTGGTAAATGCACTTGGTGTTAACTTTTATGCTTTCTTATGGGCCAGATTTCTTGGATGCCACCAAGGTCAGTGAGTGACTTGAAGCGTGGTCGCTAGCCTGGTCCAACACAAGTGCTGTGACATCAGGTGATTGCTCATATGTAATCAAATAATCACTCTTTCGAGGAGGGTATATTTACTCTTTGATATACTCTGGTATTACATTCATGTGCGGAGTATTTCTTCATGTGAGTTCAAATCCTATTACTTCATACATTCTAGTGATTATTTATTTTGCCCTACATTTCATATCTATTTAAGGCTTGCACTTAGAGAACAAAATTGTTGCTTCTTCCTCCTTTAGGTAACACATACACAAAGTACATCCAGAGTTAGAGTATCTGGGTGCCTAATTCATCATCATCCCCTCATTTATACCCCCAGAAGGTTAATGAAAGAGGGACCAACACTGTATATAGGTCATCACTTTCATGTCTTTCACTTAGTAGGTAACTTCTGTGCTTTGAATCACATCAACAGAGACCCGAATGAAGCCCAGGAAGTATTTTTGTTCTAGTGGGGTTTTTTTGTGTATGAATTCTATTGTGATTTTGTTGTATTTTTCCTTCCTGAGTTTTCGAATCCTTTTCCATGAAACTCACTTGCAGGGACTTTTGTTACAGTTTGTATCCTCCCATTCTGGAGAGACAGCTGAGGAAGTCAAAATTCCTAAAAACTCCTAAAACTCAAATTTTTTATTTGTTCTGAACTACAGACTTTGCAGTCCATCTGGATTTGGTCCATTTTCATATGAGAATTAAATTTGTGATACGTTCCTGTAGGGAAATCTGGCAGTTGATACTGTTTGTCACAACTGTTGCTCTGGTAAGGATCTGTGGTATATAGTTATGTATCTATAAGCCAGTGACAAGAGTTTGGCCTTGTTTTTTCTTGCTGTAGTAAAACGTTCAGCTTCTCTTTCAGTTTACCATACCACAGCTAATTTTCACAGTCCTTTTAACTACACATGAGGAATGATGTGATATTAACTATATACGTCATTAATTTTAAAAATTAATTTTATATCACATAGTAATTTCCACTTGTATTTCCAAACACTCTGTATCCTTTAAGCAGTGTTACCTTTTTTTTTTTTTTTTTTTTTAAAAAAAAAAAAGCCAAAAGGAAAAGAGAGAAAGTGGAAAAAAAATAAAATGTCACATAATCTGTAGGTATTCTTGAATGTAACAGAAGCTTAAAGTAGTCTAAATTTTGACTTCTATAGTTTATATTGGAAAGGAGAAAAATCAACAGGAATTAAAGAAAGACATCAAACAACAGAATTAATTCAATTGATCATTTGTGTTATCTTCCACATTGTTGGAGGTAAAAATAGTTATATTACTTTACCTGTCCTACTATATCCATTAAGTTATGTACAAGACAGGCATTTTTGTCATTATCAATCAGAGTGAAATAAAGTCCAATGTTATTATTCAGACTAGAGAAGGTTTTTTTCCCCTTTAGTTTTCTTCTGAGAATACTGGGGAAGATGGAAAGCATACACATATTCTGATAATGTCTATTTTATAGTTTCTTTTTGCTAGCCTTAAATATATTATTTTTACCAAGGCATCATATTTGTTTTCTATTTTGAAAGCTACAGTAGTTGCTATAAAAAGGTTAAATTTGCAAGCACTTATCACACATCAGTAACTGAGATCTCCCACTCATTTCCTATTTGAAGTACAGGGAAAAAAAAAAAAACCCACCCTGTGATTGCTGTTGGCAAATGAAGACTTTTAAAATGGTACCCGCTGTAGCTTCAGTTAGAAATGTTCTTATGTCTTAATAGAAAAAGGGGAGAGAAGGGACACACTGACTTGCTAAGAAATGTTTGATTAATATGTAAAGTAATCTGTTCCTGAAGAAAGCTATTCCTGAAGGAACCGTGCAGCATACATAAATCCCGTTACTTCTCTGTCTCCAGATACGTTTATCATTGTGTTTGTGGTACACATAGGTAGATTAATAGATACACACATAGAATCCTATGTACTTATTGCTTTAAGCTATTGCATGTTCAAACAGATGTTGAAGCCAAGATTAGCCTTTTTTTGCATGTGCTAGTAGTGTGCAAACCTTTTAAAGGCAACTATGAATTATTGCTTTGGTTCAGCATGAGTGCAGTAAGAAGAAATGTACCTCATCTGTAATACACTGTGTAGACTAATATCAGCTTCTTTTTTTCTTATATTGCAGTGAGATATTGATCTGGTAAAATGGTACCATATTGGAGCTGTCTGTTGTGGTATTCATCATGCTGTCACATCCCTAGTGCCTTGGAGTTATTGAAAAGCGGAATTGAGGGAGTTCTGTCATTGTGTGTTGCAATCCATTCATAAGAAAGTTCACGAAAACATCTGAAGTAGTATTCTCGCTTATTTATATATTTACCTCTAGTGCGAGCTGTTTCACTTCTTTGGAGGCTCAGAATCCTCCTAGTTCAGGCACAGGGACATTAATAGGCTTGGTTACCTCTTCTCAGGCATCTTTCTCTTGTGTAACATTTGTTCTTTAGTCAAAGCTCACACCTGCTGCCTTTACTGATGCTGATGCATTTGGGTTCTGTCCTTTGGGAGTAATATATCTGAGAGCTGTGGCTTCATTGCCCTTATGCTTTTATCTGATAGCTGTGAGAAGGTAAACGATGAACTTTTATATGTAGAAAGCTTTTAGTTTCTTCCCACACTAAAGTATCAGCTAATGTTAAAAGAGCTTTCAAAAATATATAAAGATACTGTCAATCTGCACTGAGTAGATTAAACAGTTTGAATGAATTATTTTTGTTTTGGAGTCTGCCTGGCAACCTGATGATGAATTTAGAAGGATGTCATGTTTTCTGTAAGGCCATGATGAAAGAGGGATTTATTTATACATATAAGCAACAATCTAACTATTTAACCCAGCTAAAGTAAAGGTCTGCTCTGCAGCTACAGCCCCATGACTTCCGTAGTTTATACATACACTGTAAATAATCACCCCCAATATAAATTTAGTATATAAGAGATTAGCAGAAGAGCAATTAAATTATCATTTGCTGATTTAAAAAGTTCTGAAGAGAATGAAGAAAAAGCATAGACATTACAGGTTGACTTCATCTTGTAAGGTGCTAAGGACATCTTGTGACTCTCTGAGGGCTCATAACTCTGGTCAGCTACACTGGGAATAGGGAATGTTCATCAGTTTTCTGAATTGGTCACAAAATTCTTCATAATGACACAAAATGTGTTGATTCCTTATATTCAAATATTTTAAGAAAGAAAAATTAGCATACCTTTGTCAATGTTGCAGTTCCTAGAGCTATAAAATTATGTTAGTGTTATTGGAATTTAAATTGGCATTGTTGCTTTCATACTTTAATAAGAATTTATAATGAGTTTTGATATTGGTGCAAACCTGACTGTATTATGGATGTATAATAGCCAAGTGTTCAGTATTTTTTAATACACAGTCACAGCGTGCTTTACAGTTGCTTGGAAGGAGCCTTCTGTGCTGTTAGGATGTATGACATGAATGCATATTAAGATTTATCCATGTTCTGTGTAATATGCCTAAGAAGTCCAATAATTTGACAGAAGTTAACGGAAGGCGTAGAATTCAAAGCCCATCACTATTACTTTCTGATTGATTTGCTCCTTTTTTCCACTTAAAAAAAATTGTTCTTCAGGTCTGCAAATCAAACCAAAAACTTACCTTAAATCCCCCAAAGGAAATTAAATTTAGGGCTGAAAGTACACTCTTCAGGCAGGTCATCTATGGCTGGGTGACACTTCGGATTATGTGACTTTCGTATGTGGCTTTGTTGATTTAAATAGCTCAGCTGCATCTGTGTAGAGTTGGAAGAGTTGGAAGAACCACCAGTTGAGCTTCTGTGAACTCTTATATTAACTTCCCACTGAATGTGTGTAGGATTTCATTATATTCTCTTGAGTTCTCTTCTGTGCAGCTGCTGGGGAAAGAAATGTTTAAGGTCTTGATGCTTTTGGAGCACCTCTTACTTAGTGGTGTGTTTTCTTTTGAAAACTTTGTATTCAGTTGTGCAACCTGTGTCACTTCTCTGCCTCCTCGCTCTGTTTCTTACTGCTTCTTATACCTTACCCAGACCACCTCTCATGCACTACTCAGGCAGGTGCTGTAGCAAGATGAGTTCTCTAGAAGAGACTTCTTTGCTTTGCTCCATCTGTTTATCTTGGGGCAGCACACAGACGACATTGCTAGTCATTTCCATATAGTTGAGGCAATTTTTGCTGCAGTGTAGAAAAACGCTTGCAAGGAAGTCTGCTCTGTGACATATTTCAGGCTTTTCAGAATATGGTTGTCATATATGGCCATGCCAGTCTTCTCTTTGAACTCCACCTCCTGCAATACATCAAGCTGATCTTTTTTGATATTTCCTTCAAGGTCCTACCTAACTGTCCTTGGCTCCATATCTTAGGTTTCTTTCATCCCGCCATCTCCCATCTTTTCAGTTTTCAAGAACTATCTCCCAGAACTGTCTTCACAGCTCTCCATGCCTACTAAAGACCTTCTATGGGATGGTCTTCAAAGCCCAGTGTTGTTCCTGTGAGAAGTTTCCTTTGTTTCAGTCCTATGAGTGCATGTTTGTGTTTTCCCAGAATCCCTCTCATCATTTCAGTGGTCTGTGTGAAGACTTGTCTTTACGGGAAGGAGAGGATTGAATACTAGCTGTGAGGAGAAGAAAGGACAGTTCAGCAGCACCTGGAAGCTGATGAGGGAAGGAAAAAAGAAAGACTGAACCGTAGGAGGATAAACTGAGGGGAGCTCAGCATTATAAACCTCAAAGATAATGGAAAAGCCTCTCTCCCTCAAAATAAAAATAGTGAGGCTAATAAGACCTATGCTTCTCCATATTACAGTCTTTTTGTGGATATCTTATTCTTTTTTCCCCCTCCCCTGCTTCATCTGTCATTGTCTTTTTATATGTACGCTGTCCGGAAATGTGTCTTCATCTGTGTTTGGAAAACATCTAGCATACTGTGGGGTGTTATCACAGTGTAAAAAATAACTCCCAGGACAAGATTCTATTGCTGTATTTATAACCGATTTCAAGAGAAGGAGGATCAGGTTCATTCTTTATGGCTTTTTCACCATGCCTGTATATTGAAGACATTTGATTTACTTAACATATGGCCAAGCGAACTGTTTGGCATATTGGGAAAAATATGTGAAACTACTTTGAAATGTTGCAAATGTGTTTGGAGACCTTTGTGCCACACTGAGCGTTTCTGTTGTTATTCAATTACTGTGGTTTATTTTTTAATTTCTTTTCCTTTTAAACACTGTATATTACATTATTTTTCAAATCTTACCAAATATATTGGTACACTAACAAAATATTTCTGTACTTCCTTGAGTGATATGAATTCATATGTCTCTAGCTATTCTACCCATCTTCTAAGTTCTCTCTCTTAGCCAGTGAAAACGTGTATGCTGCCATAATGAAATAATTTCCATGTCCTATAGAGTATTTAGATCAACAAGACCTTCACTTATTAGAAAGGGCAGAGTAGTAATGCTTTTGGCAAAACCATTATTGTGGTATTGGTATTCACTAGAAAGGACAGAAATAGAACAACACTGGCCTCCATAAACAATTCCAATTTGATCTGTGTACATGATAAAATCTTGGCTTCTTAGTGCATTTAGGTGCTGTCATAGCTGTTGTTGCCAAATAAGAATGCAGTGTGATGTTATTATAGTAAACAGCACTTAAGCACAGCTGGCAGAATTGATCAGGGCCACATTAGAGTGAACTTCAGCAGATGACTGACGCAGCAGAAACAATAACTGAATATGCAAACAGTTCTTGCAATGAATGCTCTGGGGATCAGGCACCATTATTTTTGACTTTGAACAGGGAAAAGGGGCAGATTTGTAACCTCCTTCCACACAAAAGGGTTCTGGGTATTCTGTAAACATCTGACTGCCATTTATAATAGTAGCTAGTTACAAAGCAAAACTCTAGACTCCCTTGACTATTTACATTTCATTAATTATTAAAGAAAAAACATAAATATCAGATAAGTTTGTTTAATGTTTCACACAGGATTCTTTTTCTTTTTTTCCTGGAAAAGCCTTTTCTCAATTAATGTTAATCATCGAGGACTTCCTGTTTAAATTGCACAGAAATGTGTGTTTGCCTCAGTAAGGGCTTTTTTTCCCCTTCTAATTATTGTAAGAGCTAATTATGTGACCACATATTGCTATTCTTTTATTGTAATAATTTGGATTAGTAAAAATAAACAGAGGATAAATAGTGTATGAACCTCATTCTTGAACAATGTAAATCAGAACTTCTCTTCATATCTTGGTAATTTGCACACTGCACATTACCAAAATATTTAAAATCCATGTAAACAGCTATTCATGATTGTACTTTTACATTGTACAGTGTCATCTTTTGGTTTATTTGACTATTAATGCAAAACAAAAAGCTCAACAATCCAAACCAAAACAATAGAAACCTTCTTTTTCTATCTTCTTAGCTGAGTTTGTCTACTCATATAATGAGGTTTTTTCTTCAAACAAGATGCGCTTTAAAAGTGAACATGATTAAAATGGAGGGAAACAGAAGGTAGAGGACATGAAAGGAAAAAGACTATTAAATGAATACTTGAAGCTGCCTTATGCAAGGCCCTGTGAAATCTTTTAAGTTTCTTACTGGCTCTCCTTGAGGAATGTGGATGGAAGCTGTGCTGAGGATTTCATTCAAGTGTTGTGTGATATGGAAAAGGCTGTTGGAGTCTCAGCTGAGTCCAGCTTCATAGCTCGGTGGCATCAAATTCTGTTCTGAGAGGCACTGAGAGGCTGCCATCGCTTTGTCATTGCCAAAATTAGACTAAAACGCATACTGGGGCCTCACAAAGTGCCTGTGAAGTTTTTGTAACAGTCGTTAAGTTATCCTGTTTATTCATTAACATCTTCTTATAGCCAGCCTGGGCCCTGCCTCCTTCATTCTGGGAGCAGAAGTAAGTAGCTTCCAAAATGTACATACGCAGTGTTTCCTGTTAATTTCACTTCAACTTTTTATTTTACTCTAGTCTTCTGACTTCTACAGAAAAGTCACTGCACTCGGAGAGAAACTGGAGTTTGTCTTCTGATTTCTCATGTCAGAGGTGGGATTCCCTATATATAACACAAAGTGTGCCCCAGAATAAGTGCTCACAATTTTATGGTCATTTTATGGCTTTCTCCTACCACAACTAATTTCAGCCATTTCCCCAAAAGCAGTTTTACACAAATGCAATATTCTTATTCATGACAAGAAAGCATTTCAGCTGAACTGCTGACCTTTGTTGAATTTTACAGTATTTTGCTTCCTCAAAGTTTCATATTGAAAGATGAGGGGTGTCGAGATGAGTTGCAAACTTCTGGAAACAGTTGCACGATGCTGTGATGTGTAATTCAAGCCTTCTGTTTAACTGCACATAAAGAAGCATCACCGTTCTTCTGATACCCATCACTAAAGAATATGCTTTAGCGTATTCTTCCAGACACCCCCCCCCCCCAGCTCAGTCCAAGGAGAGATGATCTCTTCAGAGTAATTAACTTTTCATCCAACTTGAAGCAGGAGAGCCTAGGGAGACAGCAAACGTGTTTTAAGGTTTCAGACTTTTTTGTATGGGATGGTTAAAATCCTGAATAGAGCCAGCCAGTCTCGTGCAAATGACTGTAGTAGGTCTGCAGACTTACCAAGACTGTTTTTCACTAGGTGCTTTGCTTTAGGATTGCATGGTGTGCAAGATTATGTAATAACAGAATAATGAATCCAAAAGTTGTAATCCAGACTGAAAGGGAGGAAGAAAAAATGCTTCAGAAAAGTCTGGTTACAGTGTGAGTGTGCCTCCTGGTCCTTGGTCTGATATGAATAGAAGTATTATGCTAAATATTTTTCACCAAGCTCATGACTAGAATTCATGAAACACTGAAATGGAAACTTTTTTATGAGCATTCATCATACAGGTGCTCCCAGATTGTTTGCTCAGGCCTATTATAATCTAGAGACATGTAGTCATTTGGGAAAAGGTGTCTTGTAGACTGCTTTATAATGCTCTGTAGAATAAAGTTGCTAAAGTTTCTGTTGTAGGACAGTTTCTTCAGCAGATGACGTTACATATTAGATTACTTAATCACTACAAAAATAAATCTTCCGATAAGTGGTGTGTGAGTCCGCACACACACACACACATATATCTGTATGTGTATATATGCGTAAGCACGTGTGTACTCGTTGTATACTTGAAATATGTTCTTTCCACATTGGAAAAGCCCTTCAGTTGCAAAATCCTATACACTAACATGTTTTCTCATGCACAGGATTTTTCTCATCACAGGGGAAGGTTACCCTGTCCCTGAGAAAGCATCTGCAATCTTCTGGAGCTTTTGTTGATAGGAGCAATACATATATTTTTGTTTATGCTGGACTCTTTTTTATCAGCTGAAGCAAATATCATTCAACAAGCACAAAATTATAGTGTTGTATTATGCAGGTCTTCATGTGCTGAAAATGTGGCTGCAAGGTTTCCTTGCCAGTTCTTTATTGGAACCAAGTGTTTTGGGCATTTTTTTTTAAAAAGTCATACATCTGAGCATCAGTGTTTATTCTCAGTTGGCTAATAGTCTTATGCTAACCTTCTGTATTCATTATCTATTTATTTGTCAAGAATCATGGACTGCTTTGCCACCTGAAATTCTAAGTCCTTTTTGGCTGAAAATTAAAATTGCACATTTTCACAAGAAATAGATGTGGGTTCAAACTGGTAGTGCTGTGGACATCCCAGTTATCAGTAGTAGCAGTGGACTGATGTTGAACTTCAAAGCTACTGCAATCAGTCAGTTGATCTTACGATTGCTTTATCATTAAGAGAGATTTTCCGTTTGTCTGATGGCTATGAATGTTGCTAATATTATTAAGTTGACAGAACCATTATTTTTTTTTTTTTTTGGTGCATGATCTGTAAGGGAGGTGGAGAGTGCCAAAATTTCATATGGTTTGGGATCCTTTCAAAAATCTCAACTGAGTCTTTCTGCTTCCCACTGACATTTGTCAGTACCTTCCACTGACATTTCATATAGAGAAAACAAAGCTGATCTATCCTGGCAAAAGATAATTTATTGTGGCTGGACCAGGACATTGATTTGTCCTTAATGTAAAGCCAGGAAGCAATGCATTTTCCTGGTTTAACTTGCATGTTTTGTTTCTCACTAAAAGGGTCCAGCGCTCATGTTACAAGTTCAACATCGGTATCATTTGCTTTTTTTGGCAGGTCCTGTAATGACAGCTGACAGTTGGAAGCTTAACTGGGTAAAAGTACTAATCTCTTCAGTAGTTCAAGTTCCCATAAATATTAAGTTAGTCAATTTTATCTGCCTTTCCTTCATTATTGGATCTATGATCAAATTAAAGTAATAAAATCCATGTCCATTATGCTATTTTGTGGTCTAATTTTGATTGCCAGTATAGATACAACTCACAGAGACAAGCATTTATGAAAGTCAAAGTGAAATACTTGCTTTGTTTTTCTGAAAATGTGTTTCCTTTATTTTTTTTTCTCTCAATTTTGGATGGCTTACATTTTAGAAAACAAAACAAAACAAAACAAAAATCTACCCATATGGGTTTTTTTAGTAATTATGCCAATCCTGATGTCAATGAAATGAGCACTTGCCTTAGGCTGCAACAGAAGAAAAATAAATTGAATGAGTGTATTGTTCTGATCAATGAAAGTATCTATCACTGATCTGGTAGCGGATCAGATGTGTTCTGCATTTGAAGATATTGCTTTAGGATCTAGGCATAAGCATCTCCCGTTTTCAAAAATCCAGTATGATTATAATCTTCCAGTGAAATGTCTCTTATAAAATAAAATAATTTCTGTAATTAACTTTATGGAAAAAGCTGTCGGTTTTTTTTTTTTTTTTTTTTTTTTTTTGTGTGTGTGTGTGTGTGTGTTTTTTGCTGTTGTTGTTTTTAAGGAAAGAAACACTGCAAATGAATTTAATCCAGTTCTACTCTCCTTTACCCACATTGAATATTAGTGCTGTCAATACAATTCTGGAAGTTCAGTGAAAGATATTTTCAGCCCAGTTTTGTAATGCTAGTGGAAAGGGCATCTTGAAAAAACAGATATTTTAGAAACATAGATGTGACTTTGTTGTTTATGATGCAACATTTGCACACAGTTATTTCAAGGAGCTAGTGTGTATGACATATTGGAACACAATGATGCTGAAACTAGATAATGTAACATTTAATAATTTCAGAAATGCATAATTAGATAATAGAATATGACAGCTGGTGTTATTATGGTCTCTTTTGTCAGTCTCAGAAGTACCTGGATGTATCAAGAAATGGTTTTATTTTCTTTTTAATGTATTTTTAAAAATTTCAACAGGTATAAATAATGACATAGTTCAGTTTCCATTAAAAAGTAAGCACTTTATATGTGTTTTTTATTTTTCTACACATTATTATTCAATATACATATGTTAGATCATTTTAATATATTATGATGCTAGTGAATAAAAATCATAATTCCATGGGATGCAGTAGCAGGGACTGTTTTCTTCCTGTCTGCTTTTGATGGAGGAAATTCCCTGTTTATATAGGCCAGAGTATCAGAGGTTTTAATTTTGTGCCATTATCTGTACCATCATATGATTTTTGATATCCTGCTTTAAAATACTGGTTTGGGTTTTAGAACAGGCTGCACCAGTATGTGTGGAAAAAAAATAAATCTGTTTAACAGTGTTTCTTCATCTTCATTTAAAAATCTACAATACATATAGCTGGATGAGAGTTTTTGCTTAAAAATATTAATAAGAAACCTTCAACTCATTCATCAAATTAATAGATGATAATATAAAATTAAACTATGGAATAGTACAGATTAACCTTATCGAAGCTAAAATCTAGAAACATGCATGCCTAGTAAATTTTGTAAATCTGCTTCCCTGTGTCCTTATGCGCTCATAGAGAAAACTTGTCTGAATTAAAAAGCCAGTATTTCTGTTGGGTGGAAGTTAAACATTTTGGATTGGACAACCAGGTTTTTGCCAGAGCAGCTCCTTCCCATCTTCCATTATCATCTTGTAAAAGAAAGGACAGGGATTTATCTAATCCATTGCCCTTTCTGCAGTATTTGCCAGTAGAGGCTTCTATGGATATAGGTCCTTCCTCGTTTGCACATACTATATTCAAGCAGTCAGTGATTTACAAATTTCCAGGCCTGAATTGTAATCTTGACTCTCTTATCTGGATTTATGTTGTCTAATCTCTTTCTGAGCAGAATTAAGAGTTTGACTGTCAAAACATCCCCTGGCATTGACTTCCATGGGTATTGCTGAAGAAAATAGTTCCTTAATTTGTTCTAAACCTGTTACCTGATATTTTCAGTAGGTACTTTCAAATTCTTGTGAAAAATTATGAAAAAATAAGATTGTTCCCTTGTAATCCTTTCCACCTTAATCATGATTTTATGGCCTCTTGTCTGTCCTCATTCAGGTGTCTCTGAATCCTAGTTGCTGTTTTCTGCATCATCTGTAGTTCCACCACACTGCTTTAGAGGTGGGAGACTCAGCACTGCATAAGGCCAATGTGTAGCCTTGTCATCTGCCCTCTCTATTCACATCGTAAATGCCACAATATGGATTCGACAGCTGTGTTTCTCAGTGGCCTGAGTTATGGAAGGGGTTTTTCGTATAAAAACCAATTTTTTCTCCCCATACTTGCCTAGGTAAACTTGCAGACATGAACTGTGCCATGCATAGTGAATCATTTAGCAGCAAGGGCTGAATAGAAAGATCCCAAATATATTTTCTTCTTACCATAGGTTACTGTACTGATTTGGAATGGTCTTTGAAGGCAGGGTTTGTTGATATTGTGAAGATGAGATGTCCAGATGAGAGATCTGTTGCTACATGCTCCACAAGACCCAAAGGACAGTTCTTGTCTCAGCACAGAGGATAAGTATGACTAGACAAATATATATGGAATTGCAACTGCACAGAAGGGAGAAGTGAACATGCCCCTTGGGAAAAAAATCATTCCTATGCCATGTAAAAGTTTCACAGTTTCTGCTCCATAAATGTCAAGAGTTTTGTAGGGAAGCAAAATTACTTGAAGTAGTAAATAAAATTTGGTTGGTAACCAGAACAGTTTCAGTTATTTAGTTTTCTGGGGTAATCTGAGTGTCCACTCTGTTGGAGATTTCCTGTTGATTGAAGGAGCTGCCCATCTTATTTTAAAACGTTTGGTGGCACTAAGTTTAGTTCCATCTGCCTCTCAGTTGATTTACTTTCTTTTTCAATTATTCTGAATTTCTTCTTTCAGTCACAGGTCAAACTTTGACATTTAGAAATAAACATAATTTCAAATAACTAGTTGCCTATATGTAATAGTCTGAAGCAATCATAGCTGAAATCTCCAAGAACTCAGGAGAAATATAAGAGAATTCAAAAGGCTACAGGAGTTCCAGAAATTAAAAATAATTTTAAGAAGTCTGATGTTAAAACCCAATTCAGCGAAGCTCTGATGCATGTGCACAACTCTATGCACATTCTTAAATCCGGTGGGACCTCAGCATATGGCCAAGTGATTTGCTAAATTGGGACCTAATTAAGGGCAATTGTAAAAGTAGCTGCTATTTAAGCAATTATGGAATCTTCAGTTAGATTTTGACTGGAACTCTGAAATTAACAGGAAGGTCTTCTAAAATCAGCATTTCATCTATATCTTTTTGTTCAAAACAGAAGACTAAGTAAATAAAACACATATTAATTCATCATTACTTACCGCAGTTGACAATATTACATACTTTTAAAGGATTTCAAAGGTATTTATTTTAAAACATTAGTCTGTTTTCTACCAGTAAAAGATAAAAAAACCCAGGGAGAAGTTACAATGATGTATGCTCTTTGGATCACATGCAAAGCTACGATTCCTTAAACTGTTGTAATTTTAAAGGTTTAATATCTTACAGTTCTCTGAAGTATTTACAGTGTGATGTTGTCACCTATCAAATATAGGTTTATGAAACTATGTTAAAATACAAGAAAAAATATAATTTTGTAATGTGAAATGATATGACTGAAAGAAGTAGTGCTTTGTAACTTTTAGGCTTGAAACTAGAATTAAGGAGTTTTAATCTTGATATTTCTTACAATAACTAGTTCTAATTTTATTATCTTTCAGAATATTTTGATATCTAAACTTATTTTTTTCTTTTTTTTTTTTTTTTAATAAAGCTTTTTCAATGGATTTCTCTCATATTACGGAGTTTTGAAGCAATTGCATATTGTGGAATACAGATGAAAGAAAGACTTTTCTGTAGTTTATCATAGTGGGCAATGTTAAATTGAGGTATAGTATCTGGACTGTTTGTCCTAGTTTAGCAATAGTGGAAATAAGCCTTACAATCAGCACATCTCATTAGTAGCTCTTCTTTATACATGCTTTCTAAAAATGTCTTTTAATTGAACTACTATGTCTTCTACCGTGAGAAATTTTTCACAGTCCATTTTGGTAGGCATAGCATAAAACCTCATCAGATCTCATCAGATAAGTAAATAATAAAAAAAAATAAATACTGGTATATATTGTTCATTTTGAGTCTTCATTTTTGACTTCTTCAGTACAACTTCATCAGGGTTACGTTGTACCATACCAAACAGTTAGTTACACCATCAGTGAGACCTTCCCTGGTGCTTCTGCAATCATTCCTACTGTGGAAACGCTGCAGTGTAGCCCTTTCTAAATTAATTTAATTTTTAGTGAATCTGTAGTTCTTTTTCACTTTTTTTCTCTCCATGGCCAGTAGCACCAATAACTTTGTGAAAGCTGGCAGAGAACTGATTCAATCAGTGTTTTTCACTGTTCGGCTACTTCACATCATTGTGACTTGGAGCGGCCTGCAGTTTTCTTTTGTGTCTGAATCTTCCCTTATAAATCCATCAGACCTTTCCTGTGGTTGTGAAAGAGAAGAATTATATCCCACTTCAGCCTTTGCTTTTCCAATACTAGAAAAGTCAAACTCTTTCAGCCTTGTCTTGGAAGCTTCTCCATTCTGTGATCATTCTTGCAGTCCTTCTTTAGACCTGTTTCTCTGTGAATCTATTTGGTTGACTAAACTTATACAGGCTAAATATCTGACTGATGCCTTATATGTCAGTCAGTTGCTGATCTATCTGATATGTTCAAGAATAGTATTTGTCTGTTTCATTGCTGTGTCACACTGGTGGTTCGTAATCATCTAGGGAATCAGGTAATAAACCGAGATACTTCTCCTTGGTTATTCCCAATTTATGAGTTCTTGGTTTACAGCAGCTACTCTTATTTATGGCCCCTGAGTGAGTGACCTTGCACTTTGCCCCATTAAAATTCATAATCTTTCCCCAAGACCATCCAATTCTTTCAGTGTGATGCTCAATCCTCTTCTAACTTTGTGTCATCAGCATGTGTGTTGGACATTAGTTAAATTATTAAAGAAAACTGATCCAAAAACTGATGCTCAGTGAACTCTGCTATTAGTTTATCTACGCTCTGACATTTCCTCTTTCCCAGAAGATGATACTTTTCATTCTTTGTTTACTTATCTTTAAAATTAATATCTATATTTTACTGCTGAATGCATATCTTTTCCACACTTCCTGTTTTGTTGCCTTTGTTGTATGTGCACTCAGTTTTATTTTTATCAACTATGACCATGATTTTGACATTCTATGCATTCTTTTATGCCTATCTAATATTTTCAGTTGTATAGCATGCTTATTCTTTAGTACTTGCTAAGAGATATCACAAATGATTCCAGTACTCATGAAGCAGAAACATTGGTGGAAGTCAGTAGTTGTTAAGATACTAAGAAGAATGACAAAGCTTTACATATTTTTTAGGCAGGCAAGACTAGTCATCACTAGAAAGAATCTGGCCTAGCATCCTGGCTAATAAAGAATGGATCTGCTTAAAAAAGGTGAAGGGCTGAATGCACACTAGTGGGACTTCAAATAAGAAGTCACAAAAATTAATGACACACCATAATACAGAGATTAATAGACAATCTCTATCTCTGTCTATCCTCAGACAGCCTTAAGATGTACAGTGACTTGGAGGTCTAGCTGGAAAAACCCCTATCCTGCTGTTTTGGTATGGGAATTATGTCATGAAAATCATAGTTTCTTTTACTGTGAGATTTTTGTTTTTTTAAAAAATGAATTTGTGTCTGTATTGTATATTCTTACAGAGAGTCCATTTTAAAGTACTGAAATGACCTTCTGTGCTTAAGAATGTCTAGTTCCAATTCTTGTTTTATGTTTTGAAGATCTTTTTTGTTGGGTCAAAAGTAAACCAAGTTTAGCCAAATAGAGTTTTATTTGTTTACTGGAATCTGTAAAAAACATAGACAATTAATTTAGAGTCATGTTTGGTGAACTAATTCAACCCTGAAATTTCTGCAGTTGAGTTAGCTGGAAGCTCTGCACGTGATGCTTTAAGAGACTTCAAAACTTGACATTAGCTTCACCCTTCCAAGTGCTCCTATAAAACATTTGATTTTTTCCTGTTTTTTGTCTGAGAAATTTTTACAAAATGATTTAATGTTTTTCAGGCCTGTAAACAAATTCTAAGACGTGATATTCCATCAGTTGTCCCATGTTACAAGCTATTTTGTGGTTGCTGTAGCTGTGTATAGCAACTGTCTGGTTTATCTTTTAATCAAATTACTTTTAAATTATTCACTTTAAAATACACTGAATTATGGTAATTTATGAAAAATATGAAAATATATGAAAGCTATCTGAAAATACACATAATTTTCATATAATATGGCCCCATATCAATGTATCTTAAAAACTTTTTCCTGTATCACATTTCATGACTGCAAGTCAAAACACATGAAATAAAAAAATCACAAGAGAAAAGTGCATGTCTACATCTGTGTATAACTGATCATGTCTGACAGAAGCATAGATGACGTTAAACTTCCCAAGAGCAGGATCTACTGACAGAGATGTGTGAAAAATAGAACAGTGTCTGCCTTATTTTCTCTGAGTGAGATGCAAAGATACACCAGGCTTTTAAGATGAAGGTTACGTATCTTCCTAGTGTTAAAGTGTTTCAGAGAGATGCAGATAATTTTAAATGTATGAACTTGTTACCTTTTTATTATATTCTCTGTCTGTTTCGTTGAACTCTCCTGGACCTATTTATACTCATTGTATATAAATTGATATTGTTGCCCTTCTGAAAAGCTGAAGGTTGATTTAAGAAATAAGTTAAATTTGCTTTAACATGCAGCAGGTTTTTTCCCCATCTTCTCCATTTTAAGTTGGAACAGATTCAAAGCTGGTTCAAAGGAAACGCATAATGGAATGATACTTATTGCAGGAACTTTGCCATCTTAGAAGAAAAATTAGTCATTTTTAAGACTGAGAGGCTACTCTCTGCAGGGCAAAGCAGCTCACAGTACAGATCCCACTACTTCAGGCTCCCCCTTGACTTCAGGCTAAAGTACAATCAGTTAATTCAATTTTTAGAGAGCAAGGGTGATACTGAGCTTGTTTAATCTCTGTGGTGTACAGTGTAAACGTCTGCATCTGAGCTTATATCTAGACTCCATGTATAGTCAGCGGAGAGAAATTCTATGGAGCAATTAATATCATCAGTTAGGCATGGAAAATAAGTCAAGTGAATTGTGACATAAGTGCTTATTTCGCAACATGTATTACAAAAAGATCATAGAGTAACAAACTCAAATGGCAACATCTGCATTTTAAGTGTCTGAAAGTAGGAGAGATGTCTTTTTACTGACCTATGTGTGAATGAACTGCATACTATATGTTTATTAAAAAGCATTCACACTAATTTCTGTATGTTGAAAATGTGAAGTCAGACTTTTTAATAATATTTGAAGCATTATCCATGTTAAATATCATCTGTGTATTCTAAACCACTGTTAAAATATCTAATCTTCACTTTGGAAAACAAAAACTTTTCCTAAAGCATCCAGAAGGTTTTTATATGTCAGTGGTTCAACTGGTAGATAGTTTTCTGGCATATTTTGATTTAAGCACTTCTAATTGCTATATATCTTCTTGTGACTCTCAAACATGAAACTTGTTCCTTCCTCATTTCATTACCTGAAATTGTAGTCATTCTTCGTTCAGAATAATTCATTTAGAAAAGCATTATCTGAAGAATGGTTGTTTTTGCAGAAGTATTAAGTGTTCAGTAGGTAACTGGAAATTTTATTTCATGGTGGATTATCTTAGACAAAGAGCAGAAGTTTTACATGAGCTATATTGATGAAATTTCTGCGATCAGTGAACTACATATACTTGCTTTTTCCCAAGGGGCTCGCTACAGCTTTGAAATGCTCTCCAGGCTTGGGGCAGTAGGCAGCAACACCACGTCAAGAGAAACCTCAGGGTCAAAACCCTATTAGTTGTAAGAATAACTTAAATAACCAGTGAAAGTAGAAATTATGTGTTTAAACATAGAAATGTTCCATTTTCTAAACTCTCCTAGAGGAAAGGAAGACTATGTCATGTAGTTGAAGGAGCTTGAAAATGATTAACACCTTAAGTTGCCTCAGCCAGAGGTGCTCAAAGTCTTAACATCTCAGACAGTGCTACCACTAATGCTTCCCTTTGAGTAAATCTATTTTGTGGCAGAGTAAGTCAAAGAAATAGCCTTCTTCCCATTTTTTTTGCAAGTTTTCTTCCTTTCTGTACAGCTCATGGGAAGAATTAGAGTTTGACCCTACTTGCTCCCTCCTAATATGCTATGAATTCTTGAAAAACATAGTGTAAGTACAGCATTGAGTGCTTTAAGCTTAAAAAAAGAAAAAAAAAAAAAAAAAAGAAAAAGAAGAAAGAAAAAGAGCATGCATAGCAACTGAGTCATCAAAGTTCACAGGCCTGAGCTGTGCTGTTGTTGAATGCTTTTGGTAAGTTCTGCTCAGTGGTGTCCTTTCATCTGTGCATGTCACTGCCTCTGAGTGTGTATGGGTAGTATGAATTTCTACTATGATAGTATTGGTTCTATTATGTAATATGGTATTTGGCTATTTCCAAAACTATTAAGTATTGGGGAAATTACGAATTGCTCTTTAAGTCACATTATTCTTTTAAAGTATAGAAACTGGAATTGAAAATGACCCTTCTAACCATTAGCATTAGTGGTTCTGAAAGGTGATTGACTTAACAGTGACAGATTTAAAGCTGTGAGTGAAAAGATATTTGAGAGAGTAAAGCCAGTAGTGCAAAGTCTCTAGATGTGTGACTTTTAGGGAGACGCATAGAGGAACAGAAAATTGCAAGGTGGTGAATGGAGAATCTCTGCTAGTTTTTGCTCACAACATCTTTGTCAAAATGTTACGTTCAAGATACTACTTTTACAAAATTGCTCTTCATGTGCACTGTATGTTGTGCTACATTTAAAGTCCCTACAGGGGCTTCAGTTTAATAACTGTGCTGTAGAACTTGTTCAATTCCTTATAACTAAATTCATTCAAATATTTGGGACTGTTGCTTTCGGTGGTTGTTGTTGCTGTGCTCCGTTCTGACTCATGCATATGGAATTCAGAGGTTTAAATAGTTCATACGTCTGCACTTCGTAGAACACATTTGTAGCCTACGAGGATACAGTTTAATGCTCTCTGGGACTTTTGAGGCCTCTTGTGTTTCTTACTGTCTTTGCTTGTTAAGTTTTCTCTGGAGATAGGCAGCTTCTGTTTAGACAGTGTGGTGACTGTTGACATTCCATAGGTAGGCGTGATGAAACCTTCAGCACTATATAGCATACTACATTAGACTGTCACCTGACAAAGTTTTCTCTGCAGATGATGTATATCATCATAGCCTCAGTTATCATTTTAAAATTCAAGCAGTCGTCAATACACCAAAGCTAGCTTTTGAATGTTTGAAATAACAGAAGGATCTGTTCAGAAGTTCAGAATTAAAATTAATTGATACCTGCCATATTTGGTAATGAGGATTATGACTATTGCTCTAAGGTTCTTGTGTCTCATAGGAGTCATTGGTACCAAAGTTTTTCCACAGTCTGTTTAACTGCTGTGGTTTCAGGAAGACAGAGGAGGAGGTAATTTATCTTTCCAGAACTGTTTTGGATATTTCCAGGCATTCTGCTTAAAACTTGTTACTTCAGTAGTAATGATAAGCATTTAACATGCTTCCACGGAGACTGCTTATCATATTGCATTGCATAAATGCAGAAAATGGCACTTGCATGTGGCCATGTATTGTAAAGTGACATGCAGCAGCATTCCATTCATTTCCATTTTAATGTAGTTTACCATTTCTGCAGCTGCAAATAAGGTCTTGGGTGAGTTTAAACAGTGCTTGACAGAAAGAAAAGGGTCAGTATAAAGAAGCTTTTTTTAGAAGGAAACTGATTTTACTAATTGTGACATGAATTGATGCTTCATCCAGGCTATTACTAAAGTTTTAGAGTGATTCAGTTAGGATTTAGTTGCAATACATAAATATCTGAGTAGCTACGTAGCAGTTGCAATGTAATTTGACATTAGGCATTACTCTTTAAAGAATCAAATAAAATGTAATTTTCTTTTCCTTTGCAAAAATAACCATCTCTAAAGACAGTTTCACATATTAACAAACTTTCTTTACCCCAGTAGCTCACTTACCTAACGTTTTAAGTTCAGAATCGCCCGTGTTTATGTATATCGACATTCATTATAAACTGGAGAGTTCATTTATCTACTAAAAAATGATCTTTCATTACCACTGGCTCCTCTCTTGTTTTAAATATCCCCACCATTTTCAGTGAAATTCCATCATTTTATAAGTAATAAATGATATTGAGTGAATCTTGTTTACTGGTAATATATAACAAAGAATTACTGTCAGTATGTAGTTTGATTTCCCATTCAATTTCCATTTAGTTAAAGCTCCAGCAGTGTAAGGACAGCAAAAATGCCTATGAAGAGACAAAAGAGAAGGTGGCTAAGGTGGAGGTGCCTATGATTTAGCACTTCCCCAAAGTACATTAAAAAAAAAAAAATTCTCCTCATGCAAGATGCATTTAGTCAGCCTTGGGCTCTTTAAGCCACAAAGTAAGTTTAAGGCCATATTATTTTTTTATTTTCACCATGAATTTTGGTTCATAATTTAGTTTTCAGTCAGAATCTTGTACTTGGAAAAAGTGGAGTCTTGAAATGTTTTATATGGTGTCTTTTTGCAGCTGACTATGATGGCATGGAAGAATAATTAAGAAATACAGATGAAATGACTGTTCTAATGAGATATGCAATGCTAGGTATTTTAGGTTCATGGAAGTGTATGGAGACCTATTGGTCTGGTATTTAGTTAAAATAGTCACTGTGAATAATTACATCGTATATACTGTAATTGCATGTGTCGTGTATTCCTTCAAAAGGGAAATGGGATTACATAATCCCTGAAGAAGTTTCTAGTTCTGTATGTATTTTTGAAAATTTGAGGATTAGATTAGGATTACATGTGAATTGTAACAGAAATAAATAGCAAAGCAATGTGTGGCATTGATAACCAAGCAGTCCAGTCTGTTTCTCAAATTTCAGATCTTTAATTATTTAAAGTGTGTAGAGTTTTTGCAAGGAAATGATGTTTTGCTGAGGTTACAGGAACTCCCATGAAATGCACTTTCAATCCTAACTTGTTTTAATAAAGATTTTATCTGAAAATTTCATAGGTCTTGGAACCAGCTCCAGCATTTAAATCTCACTGGCACTGGATTGGCATCCACAGGAGGGGTTTTGTGCTTCAGCAGGTATTATCAGACCAAAACTTCTGTCTTGCAGACATTCATGAGCTAATGAAAAGGAAGGAAGAAGGTGTTATATCTACACAGATTTGAAAATAATTAACAGGAATGGAGAAAGGGAAAGCTTTTTTTTTTATATTAGCAGTCAAGGTGCCTACATACCCTAGGTCTAGTGCTTTTATGTGTAATGTGAAAAGATGATCTGTTTTTCTTTCTTGTTCAATCTGGGTGGTTCAAGAGGAATAATTTCCTCTTTTCCATATACTTAGTGCTGTTTTTACCCTCCCTAGCTCCTTCCCTCGTATTTACAGAAAAGTAGGAGAGAAAGAGAAAAGGGCAGATAAATTTAACAGTTACGTAGGCCTAAGAGACATGAAGCAAAATAACTTGTTTATTTACAAACCTTCTTTGTAACCATATATTCCTACACGTTTCTTATTTCTCTTTTTCTAAACTCATACCATCTATAAGGGGTTGCAAATCCCATCTCTCATGTCTTGAGAGGCATAAACTTTGTTTCTGATACATGTTTTAAAAATGTTTGCTGTAATCATGGAAGTAGGTAGGCTGATCTGTGTAGGCTTATCCCTCTTCCCCAAATATCCAAGAAGGGCTGAATGAGGCTTTTCCTCAATCCAAAAATCATACCAAAGCTTGTATTTTGAGGTGTACATTTAAATGACAAAGTGAAGATGTTGACAAATACAAAGTGGAAAGCTTGAAAAACAAGCAGCCCAGAATAATGTTAAATAACTCTTTTTATTCCATTGCCCTCATTCCACTGAATTCAAACCACATTCAATCTGTGATGATGTAAAATATAAAAATTCAAAGACATTTTGGAAGATGATCTATTTTATAGTGATAGGCAAAGTCCAATATTAAGTGTGGAGTCATGTTTGGTCCAGGACACATTTGCTTGTCTTTTGTATCTTTTTGGAATGTAGTTTTTCAGAGGAGCTATTTCTTATCACTGAGACAGGTGCTTTTTGTAGACTAATCCTGAAAGTACTGTAATAAGTTGATTTCTTCTAGATTTATACTTCCAGATTCAGAGTTAATACAGTTAATTTTAACAATTATAAAGATTTGGAGGTTTTAAAATAAAAGAGGTTCTGTAGTAATTTATCACTGTATACTCATATATTGCTGTTTATATCAAAATCTCCTGCGGAATTAAATTTATAAATATTTTGAGTAGATCTCACATAAATAAGAAAGTTACCTGTAAGATCTGTTGAGAATTTTATGAAGTGAACCCCATCTGACCCTGGAGCCAAGAAGCTGCTCCATAGGTGATGCTTTTTATTGGCCTGAGTTTGAAGAAATCACAGCTTCATTCCAACTGCCTTTCGTTTCAGCACAAATGTACTGAGGTAGTCGATTGCCTTACAAAGCTTTAAATAGAAAAACTGAACAGGTGGTTTGGGTTCAGGAAATAAAATAAGCTATATTATTGTAGACAGGGAAAATTCTTTTCTCATTACACACTACGTGGATAGAATTAAGCAGACAGCTCATGCTGAGAAATTTGAAACTCGGAGAATGCAACAGTTAAAAAGACAGACAATAAATGCGGTAGTAATTCAGGGATGGACCTAAACAGTCTACAGTAGAGCGGCTAACTCAAAATAAACAAAACAAAATAACAAAAAAAACCCCGTTATGTTATCTTTGACAACGGAAATCTATTTTATAAACCAAGCATAATGATGACTTCATTTCTCTGATTAAAGTTAGTCATCTGTTTATTTTTCCAGGGTTAGTTAACTTTATTCGCATGGGATTACGTTAGCAATTATGTTTAGAATGAAATCTCTCTTCATTTTTAAACAGATTTGGGGAAGAGAAAAGAGAAAAAAATATTTGTTTGCCACTCAGTAATCCAGTCCAAATGTTCAACAGTCCCTCTGTGGCAAGAGGCAGCATATGACTTTTAAACTAGATTTGGTGCTGAACACATTTGAACAATAAAATCTTAGATCACTAATATTTGAAGTATTTATTTCTAATTTGCTTACCATCTGCTCTGAGATTCTTTGGTTTATATTACACATATTTAAAGGCCCCAACACTTTTTAGACTGAAATTTTTAAAAAATTCATTTGGTCTGGGAAGTAATACTGCAAAGTGTTACTTGCACTCTCTAAGAAGTTCAGAAATGTTTTATGTTGGATTTTTATTGTTTCATAGCTTATCATCCTTTTATTTGTTAAACATAGCATTTCTTGAAGAAAATGGCAACTTTATTTTGGTATTTTTATGCTACTTTTTTACTAGGTAATTAACAATATAAAATGAGCCTATAAATTTAGAGAGAGCCTTAAGAGTAATTTTAGACAGTGCTGATACATTCATATGTTTGAATTTAGAAACTACCAGACATGAATGAGTGCTATGCATTAAATTCAGCACCTGATCACGTGCATGTTGGAAGGTATCCAGAGACTGGGCGAGCAAAGACTGCTGCTTCCTAGTTGTGCCACCGAAATTAAGATTAACTCTCTAGAGAAGGCAATTGAATTAACACAGCATGTTTTATGTGCAACAAAAACAAACTTACCTGTATCACTACTTTGCCTACAACTTTCAGAAGTGCAGTCAGGTACACACTGCAGCGGCTGTGAATAAGCTGTTTTTTCACATTAAACATTTGTTGTCTCTTCTTAATTATATTTTAATGTTAAATTTTAATGGTTTAATTATGTGCACATTACCATTACACTCTAAGAGAAATATTCTGACTTAATACTGATGGCTGTTTAAATGATAGATTTATAATTTGGTATTTTTTCTCACTGCTTAGGTTTTTATATTAAGCTCAGCTAAGCAAATTAGTGATGTTAAACAGAAAAAACAAAACCTGAAAATACTAATCATTTTATTTTAACTCCAGTGTGTGCATTATGCATTTATATAAAGAAAACATTCATGCCATATCATTAGCAAACAAATAATAATCAGTCAGACATGAAGTATTATTAAAAGACAAGAAGATTTTATGATGAAGACAGGAGAAATAATAGAAAATTGCAGAAGGGCTGTTGTTGTATCTTGTAAGGAATAGCTAGAAAATTAGATTAATCAAGGAGCAGACATTTGGAAGAAAGTTTGTGTGAATGCCTGACAGTCTTGCTCTTTCCCTCATTTCAAATGTTGGCAGGGTAGCATGCAGCTCCAAGGGAAATGTGCTCCTTTCATACTTGAGTAATTGATGAATTGTATGCAATATGCAAATGAGAATCCATAAATCTTATGAATGACAGCTTAATTTATGTGAGCCTTAATGAATGCAGGATTAGATTTTAATTAAATATCCTCAAAGGCACCCTGAGTAGTAGGTTTTTTTAGGCCTTGTTTTTTTGAAGACTTGTTTCACATGCAGTGCATTTTATGAAAGAAGAAAATCAGGCAAGGAACTTAGTAGAAATGTTCTTGTGTTTTAATGATAAGCATTGTTCTGTTTTGTGAAGCAAACAGTACTTCAACTGATAATATGCATTTAACAGAATATCTACAGATCTTTTTTGTACTTCCTACACAATTTCCCAAATTTGATTACCTTTAATTGCTGCTGGCTTCTGATATTGTATGCTATTTTTAATTACAGGAAAAGTTATTAAAACTTTTCCAAAAATAAACAGTATCTGCAGAAGAGTTCATTAAAGTTTGATTGACTATATGAATGTTTTAAATGCTAAATCTAATTCCACTAAAATAAGGTGTTACCACCCTATTTTGAAAATTGCATCTCTAGACAATACATAATGAGATAAAATGATAAGTAACAGAAAAGGTTGTAAATAACATTTAGCAAGCAGAATTGTAAGATAAAAGTGTTCTGCAACAGTGCCTGCTATTCCCATCTGTCTTTGGAATAAGGGGACTGATTCTGTTCCTCTCACACCTGTTTTAAATTAACCACTAAGAATCTGCTCGGATTGGGAGAGAAAGTTGAGCAAACTTCAGAAATGGCAGGCATTGAAGTTGTGCAAGATGTGGTTCCTCACTCTTATTTCACTCATTGAGTTTATCTTTGTTATCTGGTAGTGTTTACATGGCCAAATCACTCATCCCTTTAGGTAATATTCTGTTATCCTATATGTGATTCTTGCCTTTTGATAAGATTAAAGACAAGGACCTGCATTTGTTGGCAAGATCTGGTCTTTTTTTTGGTGGTGTTTACAGCTGTCAACTGTGAAAATTGTTGTTTATTTCGGAAAAAAAAAAATTCTTTCCATTGACAGTTGTAATCTTCCCTGTGGAATTCAACGTCAGAAAATACCAAAACTCAAACTGCTGCAGTTGGAAGAAAAAATTACATCAGTAACTCCTTTTCAAACTTTGAATAGTCAAGATTCATCCTCCTCGTTATCTCATGGGTGCTGCTCTTCAAGGCTTTTGTCCATGGTCTGGCTACAGTAATGGCAACTGGCATGATCTTGCCGTTTCCTTTAGCTGGAGTAGTAGTAAGGACATGGAGAAGGATGAGGAAGAATTAGTCTTTTCTGGTTAATGAGTAGGTATAGAGGAGTCCTGCACATTATCTCGTCTGTGAGACAGACCTCTTCAAGTCCACCGTGAGTGGGTGTGGAGAATCTCTGGGAGAAGTGGACTTTGCCACAGTGCAGCAGTGCTTACTTCCTCTGGATGCTTCTGCATATCTGGGTGCATAAATAAAAAGCCATACAAAATGTCAGTAAAAAAAGGTATAGGACAAATTGCAAAGATGAATCCCAAGGGCCTGGTGGCATTCCCGTTTAAAGGGAAGGCAGGTATGAAATAGCTGAACAGTTATTGCAAAGATGTAACCTTCTACTTAAAACTCTGTTGGTGTCGGTGGAACGGTGGCAAACATGATGCTCAGAAAGGGTCCTTGAGGGTGTTCAGAGAACTACAGACCAGGAAGTCTGGAGCTATACTTCACAAATAAGTAGAAAGGATAATGCTAACAGGCATTAGATAAATGCGATATACTGGGGAAGAGTCAACACTGGTTCTGTAGATGGAAATCCTGAAATGTTTAATGAATATGCAGGAAAAGGCTATCCAGCTGATAAAACTTACTTGGATTCTCAAAAAGCCTTTAGCAGGATTTCTCCAGGGACCTTATGCTGCCATGGGTCATTTGGAAAATACCTGGTTAAAATGTAGGAAACTAACCATTTTTTATTTGTTTTGTTTTCTAGTTGAGAAAGATCACTGTTGAAGTGTCATGGTGGTCTGTGATAAGACTTACCTTTTTCAGTATCTTCATAATATGGCAACAAAGGGAAGTAATAGCACATTAAAAATTAAACTTTAGGACTTTTCTGACCAGAAAAAAGATCACTGGAGCTGAGGAAAAGAGAGAGCAAGGGAGAAAGGGTAGGATAGAGGTCTGTAAAATTGGGAGTGGAGTAAGAAGGTCAGAAGGGAGCATTCTTCTAATAAGAGAAATAGAGGTCATCAAATGAAACTAACAGATGGTAGATTTAACAACAAAAAAAAAGAGTTGCTGCTTCATACAATTAGTACTTAAGTTGCCAGATATACTGCCACAGGACATTGTAGGTTCCAAAAATTGATAGAGGTTCAGAAAGTTATAATTAAAGTTTAGGTAAGAAAAATCTATCAAAGATGGTAAAAAGAACACTGCACAAGGTTCAGGAAGTCTCTGGGATGCAAATTACTGAAAGCTGGGAACGTATTCTGGTACTGTATCACCACAGTGATAGTCTATGGAAGTTTATAGTCGATGGAAGACTTCCATAGTCTAAAGAAGACTATAAATCTTCCTTAGGTAGCTGGTAGTGGTCATCATCTGAGAAAGAATACCTGGGTAGATAGGTCTTCGGTTTCACCCAGTATGGATGTTCTTTGGTTATTGTGATATGTGTTGCAGCCCTTGCATATCCCTAGAGGCATGCATGGGATATAAAGAGAAAGCATAGAGCATTTGTAATTGAGCGTGCACTCTCAAAATTCTAACAAGCAGATGAATTCTCAGATTGTTTAATGAGGAAAGGAAAAGAGAACGTGGGACTGGCATGAAGGACAAGATATTTGGAAAGGAATATATTTGTTGACCAAATATGGATCATTGCTGTTTGTAATTACCAAGACACAGTTAACAGGTCTGGCAAATACTTAAGTAGTAAGTTTGAATGGATATTTGATACCAAATTGGATTGTGGATGACATGTATTTTTGGACAGTTGAAGAAAGAGAAAGGGAAGAGGAAGAGGTAAAAGTGATATTGTTTTCTATTCTGTCATTCTCCTCTACTAAAATGGAACCTAGATATGTGTCCTTTTCAGAACTCTTAAGTAATTTGCAGCACTTTTAAATAAAAGTGTCAGAAGACATATTTTTTCAATTATTGTATCTGAACATTGACATTTTCTTTTCACAGACTTCAAATGGTGACTGTGTCAACAAAGGGTGTATGAGTCCCTTCAGCTCCATGAAGAACTTAAATAGGCAGCTCCAGTAATGACCCCATGTGTGGTAATAGTTTATTAGTTAATGAACTAGCAAAAGGTGGGGAGGGAAGATGATCCTTTTTCTATGATCATGGGTCTTTACAGGAAGTATGTTTAATTCAGCAATGTCAGTGTTGAACAGCCTGTATGAGCTATTTCAGACATGGCTTTGTGTTTACAATATAGACTGTTGTATAATGTCAGTTAGACTGGGCTTTACAAATGAGCTTTAAATAATTGCATACTGTTATTTGCCTAGAGACTCCATTCTGGCTAGTGACTTCCATTTGTGAAATAAAAGTGATAGTTAGAGAGAAATGAAAAAAAAAGTCCCAACTTTTATATTGAGGTTGTTAACATAGATTTAGATTCGTTTTATTAGTGGATGCATATAAAACAGAAAAAACAGTAATGTCCCTAGAGAAATAAGCAAATAAGGTAGCTCAGCCACTGAATGCTCTTATTTCTGAAGATTTATATCTATATACTTACACATATATATAGTTTCACATATATTTATCCATCTATCTATCTTCCTATATTTCTTTCTAGGGAAACTGTAGAAATTCATACAAGAACTTTGAAGCCTGTAGTTAGCATATGTGCATATATGGCACATATATTTTATTCCTTATATACCAATTTTATTTACTTGCTCTTTCTCTGATAAATATGAACACTTATTTTGATCTTAAAAGGATGGATGAAGGTGAAAGAGAAGGGAGAATCTTTGAATTCAGAATTATGAGGTCAAAATAGAGTTCCACAAGATAAAATGTCTCTGGAATCCTATTTAACGAACTGTAATTCACAGCTCATCTGTATGCTACAAATTGTATCAGATTCACTGGCTACAATGCATAGGTTTTTTTCAAGACTTGCACAAAGTTTATAACAAATAAATTGTTTAAGTGGAAATATGCATGGATTCTTTGCAAAACATGAATTTCATGTTGTGAGAGGAATCAGGCCCAATATATCTGCTGTAAATTGTGAGAGGTAATTATAAGATCTCCTTGAAAAGGACGTTTTTACAGATCTTGATTTGGCTTTCAGCATTTATGAATTTGAATTGACATCCTCAGCACAGTGCCAATTCCGCATGACTAGGTTCATTCCACAAACGGAGTTTAAATGGCTGCGTATATACTGCTAAATTCACTGGGACAGGGTTTTGTGCAAGCATCAAATTGTTAACCTGATGTGGTTTTGGGAAGAAGGCAATTTTATCTGTGTTTTGCCATTTGGTGTCCTGAGCGGAGAAATAAGATGGTCTGGTTTGTTTACTGATATAGAAAGCCACGTCATTTTACCCTCAGGTTAGCTTTTAGTTTACTGGATCTGAGGGAGAAGAATCACCACCCTGGTTTGCATGGAGTGAGGAACCACCAGTTTTTCCAGTCTCACAGAAGCAGAATCATTCTGCTGCTCCTGTCCTTCACTGTGGAGGGAGCAGAAAGATCTCCACACTGCTTGAATTCTTCAGCCTCTACATCACATGTCTGGGCCTGTTTACCACCTGACTGAATTTGCACTATAAAGAGAACTTTCAGCCTCCTGATATATTTTCTTTCAAAATCCATCCTCTTTCCAGTCAAAAGAAACATGACAATTTTTTTCAGACAGGGATCTTCCAGCCTCTTAGTTGAGAGTTCTACTGATTTCACAGAGAAGAAAACTGAGAACTAGCTGAAGTAAGTCAGTGGTCAACATGAGTGTGCTCTTGTAAGTGAAGATGGCCACCTTATACTGGGATAGCAGGTGTGTAGCCAGCACATCAAGAAAACTAATTGTCCTCCTCTCTTCTTCAGCATTGGAGAGACTACATCTGGAGTTCTGAGGACAGTTTTGGGCTCCCCAGTATGAGAGAGTAGTGCAGTGGAGGCTGCCAAGTTGGCGGGGGGCTGGAGCATGTGGCCTGTATGGACGGGCAAAGGATGGATTTTGCTGAGGTCTTCAGCTACCTGAAGAGAGGATATAGAGAAGACAGAACCTGACTTTTCTCAGGGGAGTGCTGCAGAAAGGCAAAGAGCCGAAGTCCCAATTTAGACTAGATATTAGGAAGCATTCCTTTACAGAATGAGTTGTTAGGCATTGGAATGGACTTGCCAGGGAAGTGATGTAGTCCCCATCCCTGGAGGTGTTTAAGAGTCGGGTTGACATAGCGCTTAGGAAAATGATGTAGTTGAGAACTGACAATGTTAGGTTAATGGTTGTACTAGGTGATCTCCAAGGTCTTTTCCATCCTAGATGATTCTGTGATTCTATAAAGGAAAATTCTGTCTAGATAGAAAAAAAATGTCACGGTGAGAGTCATTAAACACTGAAACATATTTTCTAGAGCAGTTGTGGTTTCTCAATGTTGAAGATATTGAAAGCTTACTAAGACAAGGCTCTGAGTAACCTGTTCTCACTGATTTTTCCCTGAACAGGGATTGGACTAGATGATCACCAGAGGTTCTTTTCAAACTAAAATGTTCAGTGATTCTGAGTTAGGTCTAGAACTGCATTGTGCCTCCTGTATTTGTCTTTTACTGTAACCACAGTATTTACAGCTAATTTCTTTTCAGATTTACCTTTGATTCTGTTTCTCTATTTTAAGGACAAAAAAATTCGTTTTGGCAAGTTTTAAGTGTAATGCAGTACTTTGTAATGGGTGGAATTAAAAAGTGTGTACTCCTTTAGCTACCTCAGTCCATCTTGTTCCAGTTTTATGTGTAACAAGTAGCGTTTGTTGAACTTTGCAATTTTTTAGTGTGCTCAGCTTTTAGATGGGGAATAATAAGCAGTGATACTCACTGGAACATATTTTAGAAGTTTGGAATATGTGTCTTGATTTGCACACATTATCTGATTGATTACTTTTGATTTAGGTCTCAGTATGTTCACCTCTGAAGAAGTGTTTGATTTTGCCTTGATGAGATTGCAAACACGGAATGTGTTCTTGCATACAACAATACTGACAACCTACAATATATGCATTGCATGTAAAGGATTTTGACAAGTTATTGTAGGTAATAGTCTGTGGTAAAGTGTTATAAACCACATAATAATGTGATTGTAACTGACTTGGGAGATGCTTCTGCAATATTTACAAAACCATGATAAGTTGGATTAATATGGCAGTTGCATTTTAAACATCTGACTGAAATCTATCTGAACAGTTGTTAGCAGTTATGGTCAATTAAAGGAGACTCTTAATGGCAATTGTAGAAAAACCCTGAAATTAAAAGAAGTGTGAAGTTATTATAACAATTGTGGAAGGTATAAGAATAATTTTGGACAAGTCTTTGCAGTGATTATGTGTTTTCATAGATAGGTCATAGTGTCCCAATTCTTTACATATGTATGAATTTTAGTTTAGGAAAAAATGAAGCAGGTGACTTAAGTCGTACTTGATTTATGCTATCAATACACTTTTCAGTGGATAACTGTGTTTGTATACACCTTCTGTGCAATAATGTTGGTTGACTTGTGTCCTTTGGCCTTGGAAAAAATACACTGCTATTAGAATTGGGCTCTAATTTTCCTAGTTAGCTGTGCTGTGGTGTTGAATGTACTTCCAGTTCCAGTGTCTACTCAGTATTATTTTAATTTGTTATTTAATGTCAGGTTACTATTTGCAATTGGTGTTTGTATTATAAAGCCCACCATTGTGTTAGTATTGTGGTCAAAACTGAGTATCAGACCCAAGCTATGTTGGAGACACAAAAGGAACCTGAATAAACCTAAATACCATGGTACATAGTCACCACATCCCAAATGCATATCATTACATTAGTTTTCACGAGCCCTGTCTTCTTCCTTCACAAGCTGCAGAAGCACGTGTGGTGAAGTTGAGGGAAAATCTGGCTGTTTGTGCACAACTTCAGTAACTACAAAGCTCACAGAGTACAGACATGTATCGTGTGCTATAGTTGTAGCCTTCTGGCTATTTAGTCAATGCAAATACATCAGTAAAAATAGAATTATTAGACTTTATTAGTATTTAGAATATTCCATGAATTGGTGCAAAATGTAATCAGAACATGTAGAGTCCAAACATGTATCAAAAATAACGAGCAAGTTATCCTGATTTTTTTACCATTTAAAACAATATAAATAAGATGTAATTACACTAAGCACAAATAAATAAAATTTATACTGCAGAAGTGGATCCAAATAAAAAACCCAAAGCCCTCAGTCTTGTGAAAATGCTCCAGAAATTCACCTCTTCAAATACTGCATTAGTGACATTGGCTAAAAGGGAGACAAGCATTTCAAGTATGGTCGATTGTTGCATAGAATGGAAAAGGTCTGTGAAAGTTCACACAGAATCACACAGAATCATCTAGGTTGGAAAGAACCCTGGAGATCATCTAGTCCAACCGTTCGCCTAGCACAGTTCCCAACTACAGCATATCCTTAAGCTCTAAATCGACCCTGCTCTTGAACACCTCCAGGGATGGGGACTCCACCACCTCCCTGGGCAGCCCATTCCAACGCCTAACAACCCGTTCTGTAAAATGCTTCCTAATATCTAGCCTGAACTTTCCCTGGCACAACTTGAGCCCATTACCTCTTGTCCTGTCGCTTTCTATTAGGCTAAAGAGGCTCAAACCCAGCTCTCTGCAACCTCCTTTCAGGTAGCTGTAGAGGGCGATGAGGTCTCCCCTCAGCCTCCTCCAGACTAAACAATCCCAGTTCCCTCAGCCGCAACTCATAGGACCTGTGCTCCAGACCCTTCACCATCTTTGTTGCCCTTCTCTGGACACGCTCGAGTCATTCAATGTCCTTTTTGTAGTGAGGGGCCCAAAACTGAACACAGGAATCGAGGGGCGGCCTCACCAGTGCTGAGGACAGGGGTAAGATCCCTTCCCTGTCCCTGCTGGCCACGCTATTGCTGACACAAGCCAGGATGCCATTGGCCTTCTTGGCCACCTGGGCACACTGCTGGCTCCCGTTCAGCCGGCTGTCAATCAGCAACCCCAGGTCCCTCTCTGACTGGCAGCTCTCCAGCCACTCCTCCCCAAGCCTGTAGCGCTGCTGGGGGTTGTTGTGGCCCAAGGGCAGCCCCCGGCATTTGGCCTTATGGAAACTCCTCCAGTTGGCCTCAGCCCATGGCTCCAGCCTGTCCAGGTCTCTCTGCAGAGCCTCCCTACCCTTGAGCACATCAACACTCCCACCCAACTTGGTGTCATCTGCAAACTGACTGAGGGTGCACTCGATCCCCTCGTCTAGATCATCAATAAAGATGTTAAACAGGAGTGGCCCCAACACCGAGCCCTGGGGGACACCACTTGTGACCGGCCGCCAACTGGATTTAACTCCGTTCACCACAACTCTTTGGGCCTGGCCATCCAGACAGTTTTTTACCCAGCAAAGTGTGTGATTGTCCAGACCTCGAGCAGCCTTTTTTGCCAGGAGAATGCTGTGGGAAATGGTGTCAAAAGCCTTGCTAAAGTCAAGATAAATTACATCCACAGCCTTTCCCTCATCCCATAAGCAGGTCGCTCTGTCATAGAAGGAGATCAAGTTTGTCAGGCAGGACCTGCCTTTCATAAACCCATGCTGACTGGGCCTGAGCATCTGGTTGTCCCTCATGTGTTGCATGATGGTGTTTAGGATGAGCTGCTCCATCAGCTTCCTAGGTACCGAAGTCAAGCTGACAGGCCTGTAATTTCCTGGATCGCTCTTCCGACCCTTCTTATAGATGGGCGTCACATTGGCCAATTTCCAATCATTCGGGACCTCCCTGGTCAGCCAGGACTCCTGATAAATGATGGAAAGCAGCTTGGCGAGCACCCCAGCCAGCTCCTTCAGCACCCTTGGGTGTATCCCATCTGGTCCCATAGACTTGTGTATGTCTATGTGATGCAGTAGGTCACTGACTGTCTCCTGGATTGCAGGGGGGTCGTTCTCCCAGTCTCTGTCTTCTGGCTGCGGAGGCTGTATTTCATCAATACAACTGGTCTTGTTATTAAAGACTGAGGCAAAGAAGGCATTAAGCACCTCAGCCTTCTCCTCATCACTTGTTACCATGTTTCCTCCTGCGTCTAGCAGGGGATGGAGACTCTCCCTGGACTTTCTTTTGCTACTGACATACTTATAGAAACTTTTCTTGTTATCTTTGATTGCAGAGGCCAAATTAATTTCCAGTTGGGCTTTAGCCCTTCTGAATTCCACCCTGCATAGCCTCACAGCCTCTTTGTAATCTGTGTGGCTAGCCCCTTCTTCCAAAGGCTGTAAACTCTCAGGTCTGATCTGTAGCTTTGTTTTCAGTAAAACTGACAAACAGCACATAGGCAGAAGTGTTAGGTCAGAAGGTTTGAAGCATTTGTTGAGTAATCAAAATGTAGTAATTATACATGCAATTTGGTGTTTTTAACGGCTCTTGACTTGTCTACATCATATAGGTCCTGGTTGGCGCCAGGAAGGCTTGGCAACAGCTCTGAAAGGTATGAGTCATGGGAATAGTTGGCAGATCCCAGAGATACTAGTACATATCTGAGAAGAAAAAAGTTCTTGACCTCTTTCAAACACAGCAGAGGGAATATAAAGATCAAAAGTTAGAACAGTTTCAGTCTCTTGACTATCCAGTTTGGTATATTTTCAATTTCACATCATGGATTACCTGTTGGTTCAACAGCCATGTCAATTGTAAGTAAGAGTATTAAAAATCAGAATACATTACTGACATTGCTACAGTAACTGTTGTCTTGTGATGTCATAGTGGGTTGTATTACCCATCATAGATATCTCTAGTCAATACAATATAACAGTTTTGGTTTGGGATTCGCTTTAAATGGAAGATTTATAACTTTATTGTAGAGCAGACTAATGTACACAGGCTGGAAGCTGCCATGCAACTGCCATTGGCAAAAGGCAGAAAATTTTTCTCACCACGCTGCTGCTGCTGTAGGCAATATAGGGATACCTGCTATGATTCACTCAGAAAATG
Organism: Athene noctua; assembly: GCF_965140245.1. Classification (NCBI taxonomy): domain Eukaryota; kingdom Metazoa; phylum Chordata; class Aves; order Strigiformes; family Strigidae; genus Athene; species Athene noctua. Next base: position 221,086,272 of record NC_134037.1, read on the forward strand.
TTATTAAACATAACCTTAGAAGATCTTTTCACAGATACCTACAAATGAAGTTGCAGGGACATGAAAAAATATTTTGCTCTTGTAACTGTTGTTTCAAAGCAGATAAAACAATAATTAAGCAAAAGACATTTTAAAACATCCATATCCAGAGCACTTGAATACAACATTAAATTGTAGTACTGATTACCTCATCTACTTCATGTTTACTTCACTATTTTCTAAATTTCTCTTGCCCTAATATTGGGTCAGAAGCTTGCTTGAACCTACTGCTGTGTTAATTAACTTATTAAGATTTGATATGAGATTTATGCGCTCTTCTTTTACAGTCATTGCCTTACAACCAGTGATGAAAATATGATGTAGTGGGAAGTCTCATTTTTTAAAATTTTGTATCCATGGGACAGAGTGTGGTAAACCAGGTTTTGTATAAAATTTTGGATACAAATTGTTACTCTGTGAAGAAGGAGCTTCATTTCAGAGTTTTGGAGAAACACTTTTATTACCAGAATGAGTAAAAAAAAAAATGTTTACTTTTATAGTCCTATGGTACTGAGGCCTTAATAGACTAAAGATGTGTTAGTTTTTATATTACCTTCTGATACTCAGTTTGTATTGTTGGATCATAGCTGCTTCAATTTACCTCCATCCATATTAATTTCTTAAATTTTAACATGAGCAGAAGGAAATTTCTATTAAATATCCTTTAGGTTAGGTGCAGGGTATTTTATGATTGAATTGAAACATTAGAAAATCCATCCTATGCAAATGTATATGACGATATTGTGCCCTTTTTAAAATAGAGACCCCCTTGGTTAATGGGGAGCTTTGCTCTACAATTATTGGTATAATACAGCTCACTCAGGTCCACTTAATCGATTTGGCCATGATAACTGAACTTTTTTCTTCATGAATTTTCTTTATTGTTTTGAAAAATGCATGAAGAATGCATTTGGTGCTTTGCATATGTGGTGCTTTCTATATATACTACAGAATGCTGACAGGGTAATGCTAAATTTGCTTCTGGCATTGAAGGGCTGTATCTTGAGGTGACTTTTCTTCTTTGGTTCTTTATTCACATAATGCCATTAGTATTGTTTGTTACAATGTAGGATATTTATAACAGGAAACATCTGTGGAGCAGTAATAAAGAATAGTTTTCATAAAGCAGTTTTACATTATCCTTCTACCAGTATCTGATAACAGTCACATTTATCTGGGTGTAGGAACGTTCTGACAGGTGTAAAGGATAACTGATTGATATAAACTCACTACTGCATGAAAATGAACCTTTTGATAAAGACATCTTAGTTAGAACTGATAAGTAAAGTACAGAGAACATAACTGTCTGCTATTATGTATCATTTTATTACCTTTATGTTGATCTTGATCTTTTAAATGGATAGTAAAGCATTGACAAAAGATGACTGAATATAGACATTTGTATAATGTACCTTTAGCAGGAGCATAATCTTTAGATCAAGGACAACTTAACAGGCAAAGGGCTCATAATTCATTAAAATAGAGACACTATCTAGTTCATAACATAGAAACTTAAACAATGCAGTGTGCTAAGGATTCAAAATTAATACTTTTTCTATTTCTTTAAAATATAACTCTATTTAGATTTTGATGGATTGAGAGGCAGATGAAAGTGTTGGCTAAAAACTAAAAATAGTTAAGAAATTTATTTCCTGTTTTATCAGTTCCTAGAGCTTTTATGGGCATATCCATGTTAACATCTCTCTGATATTAAGTTTTGAGCAGATGGATGCCATGAAAATTATTACTTCATTTAATAAGATAGAAATAAAAGTGTTTCTCCACTTATGTGTTTTCTGTGAACATGTTCTGACTCTAACTGTTATTAATACATTATTCTGGTATTTTAAAGAAGAAAATATATGCCAATCTATAATAATCTGAAATCCTATTAAGTCTAGAGACCATTGTCTTGATTATGTAATAGCATTTTACACCAGCATGTTGTTGGAGTCATGGAATAAACATTAGGAACTTTAATATTTTGACACGCACTGATTTAATGTCATATAGAAATAGGGTCAATAAAAATATCTCAGAATATTCTAATTAATAAGAAAGTTTAATAGGCCAAAGCACAAAGAAAGTAGGTAGACACCCATAGTATTTTATCATATATTAGATATTGTTTCAAAATGTTTATATAAACATATGTAGTCAGACAACATTCATTTATGTTTATTTAGTAAAAAAATATAGGAAATCCAGTCCTGTATGCTTTAAGTGCAGTCTTTTTGGTATTTGTGATTTACTAAACAATCTTGCAGTGAAATGAATGTTTTGGGGTTTTTTTGTGTCTGAGGCTAGAACTGTAACTGTTTAGTACTAGTAAGGTAGGAAAGGGAGTAATAGCATCTAAAGTTAGTAATAATTTGTGCTTTGTCTCCACCACTTTTAGCAGGTTTTTCAACTTACATTTGTTTAAAAAAAAGGAATCTTGAGAGGAAAAAAACACATTTGCCATCACATCCTTATGAACTTCACATCGTTATTTTAAAATAGTTTGTTGTTATGTATATGTGGATGAATGTACATGTGAATGTCATGTTTATTGTCTCATCAGAACCTGATAAATTGCATGAGATGTGATAATCTGATTCTTTCATTTACTATGTTTTTATTTTAAATAAAAATAAAAGAAGGGTGATTTTATGGAACATAATCTTGGTCTGAGATTCAGCCTTTCAACTGTACAGTGAAGGCGGCTTCTTAAGTCACTGGTAGAACCTTGACATTTATTTTTTAGTCAGAGATTTTCTGTCCTAAATTTAAAGGAATTTATGCACATGATTAAGCAATTTCTTGAATGGAGGCCTTCATTTTTACCAGGAGGATACTTCATATGAACAGTAGTCTGTGCTGTGTAATTAAAACATGTTATCAGATTTAGCTTAATTAATGTTAAAACAAAACAAATACTTGATGCCTCCTTCAAGGACATTAAAAAAATACTTTCCTGCTATTCTTGATTTGTCATGTTGTGCCCGTGTCAAAAATGAATGGATCATGTTACTTGCCATAGTGACAGATTCTTTTACCTGAAATGGTGTTCTGCGTATAAGCACTTGTCTGAAATGAGTTGTTCATATGCTAGAGGAGTCCATGTACATCTTGTATGCAAATTATTATCATTTAATCTGTTTATGAATACAGAAAGGTTGCAGTAATAGAGGTCTGAAAAAAATTAACATTGCATTATCTTTGTTTTTGTGGGGTTAAAAGTTTCAGAGCATGCTAATATTAATTCTGGTTAATTTTCCATATTTTTATGGCAGCTGAAAAAGAGGGGGGCGTGGAGTTGCCTCTTCAAAAATATGCCATCTCTGTCCAAGATGGTACGTCAACACGTCAGTGAAATTTTCGTGTTTAAGAAATGACTGTATGATTGACCTCACGTGACTCCTATCTCTCCTCCAGAGGCCAGTAGTAAAATTCTACTTGGATCAAATGGCAGAACTATGTGACTGTTTATATAGGTTACTGAACAATTTTTGAAACATATCAGCATATGCATAATTCACATTATTTCTTCTCTGAGATCTTGATCCTTCTAATACATGTTTAGTACTTCTGTGTTACTTTAATATTTATATTTTGAGTCCAATAGCACTAGTAACATAGGAATATTTTTTTTTTAAATCCAAGGGGAACTATGTTGATAAATACAATTTTTCACATCACAGGAAGTATCATTCCTGTTGGTGATACGTGTCGACTTTAAAGTGGCTGAAGTCTAAGTAAACTGAACAGCTGAATTTCTGTTCTGAAATCACAGTGCCTTTAGTTAAGGAATTAGATTTACTAGATACAGGGAGAGAGGAAGTTGACATACATAGCTGTTAACCTGGCACCTTCCATGAAAACTAAAATTTTCTTTGAAAAATGAAAGTTTAAACCACAACACTGAAAAAAAAAAAAAAAAGCATTAACTCTTTGCTGGAGTCAATAATTTTGAATTTTCAAATGGAATTCAGCTTTTTGAAATAATTTCTTTTAGAAAGACATAAAATCCTGGTTTGAAACAGTACCAATCTACACCTCTGTAACACATCAGAGTGCTGGCACATTTTAAGAGTGAAACTAAATGAGAAAAAAGAAAAAAGAAAGAAAAAAGGAAAATCCTGTAAAAGTATAAATGAGAAGCAAACCAAAACCAAACCACAGAGCTGACATTTTAGAATTGTTTAGTGGAATTGCATCCTGGCACAGACTGATTGAAATAAATGAACCTTTTCTGACCATTGACTCTCAGTGTCTTAAAAACTGAATTCTGGAAGCATAACATGTGTTAGCTTTGGTGCATTTTTTTTTTATATTTACAGGTCTTGGCAATATCTGAGAGACCTTGTTTTCATTTCTGGTCACCACCTCAGCAAACTAATCAATGAGGCATGAACTGCTATCTGCAGAGAAAGAAATGAAAAATAAACCAGAGATAATCCTTCAGTTAAAAGGTTATTCTCTGCGATAAAAGCTATTTTGTTAATTTATTTACTTACTGGTACAGTGAGATAAAGTGAGGGAACAATTAGGGAATTCTAGTTGAAAGGATTTAAAAGGGCAATGACGACTTAATATTTTAGGTTATTTGATTGACAATGTACTTACACAGATTTTTTTAAACTAAAAGAAATTAGTTTTCATTAAGTCAAAATTCTGTTTGGTTCAATTAATATTTTCTGCTATTAGTATTTTTCTATAAAGTCATACCTTCCTGCTCACAAATATTAGATTTAAACTAGATTTTATTTTTATATAGTAATTTGATATAGGATGATAAGTTGTTCATTTCTATAAAGTATCTGCAGTAATAACTGTTTCCATATTTTATCTCAATTTTTCATATTTTCATATTTCCTGTTCTTCAAAATGTACTAAAATACATAAGAAGTTTGTTGGCTTTGACCTATATGTAATCTGATAGAGGACATTTTTAGTTTGCAAGCTATTATGTATTATTGAATTTGTTTATTGAAACTAATTAAAATATTTTAATATTCAAATAGTTGCTTCTGAATAGAAATACCAAGTGCAAGAGAATAATTAGTAAAATCTGTACATAACATGTTTCAGTCATAGTTTATTTTTTCCCAGCGGTTTTGTTTGTTTGTTTGGTTGGGTTTTTTTAATTTATTTATCAAATCTTCCCAGTGTGCAAGTCTGTATTTTGGGATATAATTCTGTTTAGTTGTGAACAATTTTATAATAAATATTTCACATATCCATCTCTACCGATTCACTAATATTTTGAGAAGCAGAGGGTTATCTGTCTTTCTCCAAGTCTACCAGGAAGGTTTGATCTATGACTGGGAAGAAGTAACAGAGTGGTCAACCCCTTCACCTTTTGGAAGTGGACGAGGCTTTGTGGCATCCTGTATATGTAGAATAATCTACATGTAAGATATTCAGTCTGTAGTTGTTGATACTTTACAACTGTCATTTTACAGGAATGAGGAGTACCACTGCCAAGAAATTTTCTCTTTCTCTTTTGGATCATCATGTTTTCCTCTGAATGAGGATTGGTCTTTCCTTTTTTATTCTACTTGGCGAGCTGTTTTTCACTCTGCTATTCTCTCTCCCACTTCCATTTTCATGAAGCCCATTTTTTGCCATGAACCATGAAATATGCACCTTTTTTTTTTTTTTTTTTTTTTTTTTTTTTTCCCTAGCACAGGAAAAGAAAATATTCCAGGTTTCTGAATTATATTCCCCCTAATTTCTTTTAAGTTGTAGAGATGTTGATCAAGGTCTTGCAAGTTAGAAGCACTTCTTGAGGAGATAGTTCACAGAAGATATGGTCAACCTATCACGGGTATGATAGAATTCCCACAAAAATCTAAGGGAGTCTTTCCTTTGATTATAAAGAAAAAGGCTCATGACCACTGTCACCAACAGTGGCATGGTAACGATGCTTGAAGAGTATCCAACAAGTTCTTTTTCATGCCAAATCCAGGCAGTGAAGATTCTAATAAATTCCTGTGCAACCTTTGCTCCACGCTACAACACAGAGGCTCCTTCATGGTCCTGAGCTTGTGCTTCCAAGGGAAGTATTTCAGTTTTCCTCCTCTCTTTGCTCACTGCCTCCACCTCGTGGAACTGGCCCACCTGCCTCATGTTATGATTTTACGAACTATTGATAAAGCTAGAAGGAGGTGGCTCAGATGTGATAAGTTGAACTTGACTCGTTGGAAGTAGAAATGCATTGTCAAAAATCAGTCAAGCCAATTTAGAATTTCTGAAAAAAAAGGGGAGGAAATGGGCAGCTGGAGAAAAAAGTGCTAAATCCATGCTTGGAGGAAGAGAGTTATAGACGAAGGCTGGGAAACTGCAATGAAGCAGACATCTTCCAACTTAGCAGTCACTGGCTGCATTTCACAAAGCATCTCACTCCACCCTCCTCCATAAAGCATTTTTGTTTCCTATTTAAAATCGGTGGTTTTCATAACATAATAATTCATATTTATGTTAGCATCATTGTGTGTTAGGTGTTTTCCAAATACACTAGACCAGAAGATATTCTGAAGGACTACTGTCCAATATGTCGAAGAAACAGGACACTAAAAGAAAATACTGCTGGTATGCATATATGATCAAAGTAGTAATATTTAACATTTAAATTGCAGTAAGAAACTACCAAATTTGGGTCTAATTTTGGTAGTTTATGTTGTACCTTGTGCAATATGGGATTGCCTCTGTATATTGTGACTTTATTAGATGAGAATTAGTATACACATGCAGAGTAGAGAAGCACAGCAGTTTAAGGCTAATTTGACTTATCAGTGATGTGATTTCTGCTGCTGCTGCAAGCCAGCAAATGCTTTTTCAGGTTCTTATTCTTGAACAAGTTTAAGCAACTGTAACCCCCTTTTTGGCTAGAGTTTGCATTTTTCTTCAGCTCAGAGTGGTCATACACTGAACTTGATTGTAACCTGAAGAAAATTAAGTTCCTATATGTAATTATTGTGAATGATGTGGTATGTGATCAGAGTATGTGTACTGTCTGCCGTCTAAATGGGGCGGTTACCACCTTTTTAAAAACGTGGCTACAGAAAGAGAAGAAATAGGAGAATTGTAGAATCATTGTTAGAAAAGACCCTTAAGATCATCGAGTCCTATTTTAAATGTAACTCTGCCAGGTCCACCACTAAACCATGTCCCTAAGTGCAACGTCTACACATCTTTTAAATACCTCCAGGGGTGATGACTTGACCACTTCCCTGGGCAGCCTGTTCCAGCTTGACTACCCTTTTGATGAAGAGGCAGAGGTGGAGATGTTCTGCTCTCCCACTGCAACAGCTTGGTGGTCAAAGTGGGATGTTGGGGAACCACTGGATAGCAGTAAGATTGAGAAAATGCAGCAGTAAGTCTGAGAAAATGCAGTAAGTTGGTCGGCAAGAAGTCTAATGTCACAAACAGGCCATACTTATTGTGGGGGACACTGTCCATCCCTGTTGAAGCTACATGAAGGTACATGGACGGGAATGAAAGATTTCTTAGACAAGAGAAAAAAATGAATGTGAATTAGTGTCATCATGATAAGGGCATTCATCTATAATGTGAAAAAGTTGAGTCCTGTGCTTAAATAATGTTTTATTGTAAACTAAGCAAAATATGTACAGCACAGCCAGAAATCCTCCTCCCAGATGAATAGTCTTACTAATGTTACATTCATTCTGAATAGTCCTACTAATGTTACATTATTTTTTTCTCTTTGTAGTTTAGTAGATCTGTCACTCTCTTCTTCAGTCCCAATATTATTATCCTGACCTGCCTACAGGATGATGATTTGTTTTCTTCTTCAGAAAGTAGAATTATATCCCTCTGCTTGAATTGAGGTCTTTCAGTCTGTGCATTTCACATTCTGGATAAATAGTCTATACATTAGACTATCATATACAAGGTAGTGACTTGCTTCTCTTTCTGTAGTAGCTGTGTTAAAGGTGAGAACTGTAGCTGCCTAATAGTTAGGCAACAAGGGTCTCTATATATTATAACCACTGTAACCACAAACACATCCTAAAAGCGATTTATGTCATTTTAACATAGATGACTTATTTAAAACAGAAAGGGATGAATATCTCTTGGAGAGAGAACCGTCATAAGTGACTAACTTTGACTGAATACTTAGTTCTGGAAAATTTGGGCTAGTTTAAATCAATATTCCCCCTTACAACTTTTTTTAAAAAAATCAGCTCCTGTAAATGAAGAATTTTGTGAAGCGACTAGAATGTGTTGTGATGAAATGTTTACTCTTTAAAGATTGACTTCTTCATAACTTCAAAATATATTTTACTTGCTTTTTGTCTGGACACTTAGGTCGAGAAGTGAGCTATTCTGCTTCCAAAAAATAACAGTAAAATTTGAAACATCATCACAGTCTCTTCAGAACTGATGGGAAATGGTGCCACATCTAATACATTATTTATCAAGCTACGATTGCAGGAATAACAAATATCTTAATTAGTGGAATTAATCAATTATGCCTTCCTACATTAGTTGCCTGTAGTCCTCTGTAAGAAAAAAAAAAGTTTCTTCTGTTATTCTACCTTTTAAAAATGTGGTTATCATGCTCTCCTTTCAAGCATTTAGAACAAAGTCCTGATAATTTAATTACATGCCTCATTCAAATGCAGGATCATATGAACCTGTAATGGCTCAAATCATCTGTTTACTAATAATTCATCCAGTAGTGCTTTTTTTTGAAGGCAAAGGGGAAGGGAGAACCTTATCTGCAATTTCACTTCGGTACAGTATTATAATTATAAAAGAATAACAATATAGTTGTACAGTCTTCCATTTAGTTCAATTTTTTTGGGTGCATTTAAGCTATTGAATTAATCTCACTTTTAAACAATAGAATATAATACTTTAATAGCTTGCCTTTGCACTGGCTTTGTGGGATGCTGAAATTAGTATTATAGTGCACTGTGTATAGTTTCTGCTGAATCTGATTGCTTTAGCAGCAGTCCGTTTGATAGTATCAGGTTCCAGCTTGCATTGCTGGGTCAACATGGACCCAGGCCATTAAAGGAGAAAGGTTCAGGGAAAGTTCATTTCTATTGTTTTACCATGGTTACAAAACAGAAAAAAAAAAGGAGAAATCCTGCATTTGTAACATATTGCTTCCTTGGGCCCTGAAGGTAGTATAATCTTTTTTTCCTCTTAAATTGAACACAGAAATACAAACCTCCTGATTATCTGTAATGTAAACAAAAGAATATTTTCTGATCACTTTTAAAGTAAAACACAGATGTTCTGCATTGACTGCTGATGTCATTAAACAAAATGTTTGTGTTCATTTAATTTGATCTCCCAAACTGTTAGCATTTAAATTTGTTACTAGGTCAATAGAAAAATTAAAACTTCATACCGGCTCTTATAATACTGACTTTTGTTTACATAATTTTCACTTTAATTAACTCACAGTAAGCCTGTTGAAATAAGTATATTTGCTTTTTCTTTAAAATATAACCTGTCCATTGGAGCATTTTCTTTTTATTGTGGTTTTAAAATAAACATTTTCTTGAAAAAGTGTGATCTTAAAGGTCATCATATGTGTTTAACATTTACAGCAAGGTTGTAAACTACTTTTGAGGTACCGTTATGAAAGAATTTAAATCTCAAGATAAACATATTTGTTACATATATAAGAAAAAAGGACTTTTCACAGCATTAGTATGTTTTATGTGTGACCTGTTGAAGAAAGGTAATTCTACATCAATGAGTACTTCATTCAAAGAAATAAATTGTGTAATGAGTGTAATACAGAATAAAATTTACTATCTGTAGCAATATGGAGATATTCTGTGCAAAAGGTTGCACAAACATTCTCTTAATGCAGAGATTTGCATGAAATTTGACTGAATTCTGAAGGTTGTGACACAGCATAATCTTCAACCATATGTTTTTATTTATAAAGGCCTTTATGTATAATTTCCATAAGCCACTTTATAGGTAAGTGAAGCTATTTGTAGATCTGACTGTTACACAAGTCAGAGATAATGGCATTCAAGACAATGTTAGTTATGGAAACTAGCTTACGAGGTTAATGTATATTTGTTATTTTCCAGAGTTGCCTGCCTCTATTATTATTAAATGTGATCTCATTAAGAAAAGCAAATTTCACATATGCTAAGCTGGGCCAGGATGAATGTGTATTTTAATTTAAGATCTTTGGGGAGCATGCAGATAATATTGTTGACTTAGTATGTGTCATTAATCTTCCAAGACAGTGGTGCAAGGCATGTGCTCCTAGGGTCTGTCTACCCAAAGAGGTTTACAAGAGAGGTCTGTGGTCATTCGAAAGAGTCATCTCGCTGTACCATTGCTATTGACTGAATTGACATTTGAGTCTTAACAATAATGTTGTGGAAAGGAGAGAAAAAGAAAATAAAAGAAAATACTCTAGTTGTTTGGCATATGTGAGAGTTAGGAAACTTTATAGGGTGCAGATGAGTACTAAGTAAACTCTATTACCCTTTATTTACCCTTGACTACCCCTCTAGGTTTGCTATCCGTTAACAAATGACATCTGTTTTTTCAATGGACTGTGGTGCTCATCTTCTTTCTTAAATGATTGTGTTAATATTACTGTGCACTGCTAATCACCTGCAGGGATTGCAGATTGTATGTAGAGATGCTGCACAGACAGATACACACACACATATGCGTATATGTGTTCACATATGTAGATATTGTAATGAGCAGCCTGATAGATCACAGTTCTGTCCTGGTGGGGAGACCGGTGATAACCATCTTTCACCACTTACTACTTGGTGTAAGAGTCACAGAAGCTAGAGTTGACTTGTTTACATACTGTGTGTTTCTCTAGCTCACTTGGGTGGTGCATAGTCTCACAACCCAGTGGGAGGGAAGATGGCAATCTGCACTTAGTTAAGATGATGAAGTCTAGTTTGGTTCCTCCTTTGCTTTCAGGTGTTCTGGGACCACAGTTTCTGTTGCCTTGGGAATATCAGCCTAGAGACTCTCATGTAGAGTGTGCCACACTATATGGTCTATATATACATGTATGTATGTATATACAATCATATATCTCACATAAAGAGTTACTGTGTGAGAGAGCAAGCTTTCATGAGGACTGAATCTCCTATGCCCAGGAGTCCAAGGAATGGCTTGTCATCTTTGTGTGGTTTTCTTTGGTTTTGTTTTTTTTTTTTTTTTTTTTTCTTGGAAGTTATTGCCTAAAAATTGCAAAACTTTTATCTCTTTTAAAAGACAGTATGATGCATAATTAAAAACATACTGTACGTTGCCACTTTATTCAGTTCTATTAAAAGAGAATATATCTGGTATCCAAGTCAAGAAAATTTAGTGAGGGATAATTGATTGTGACGAAATTCTTCTAATTTACCATTTTACTGCAGTACCATCTTCCTCAAATATTGTTAAGTTTTTTAGAAAATCTGCATGAACCCACTGTCCAGTTCAAGCTTGGGTCTGTTTTTGTATTGGAAAGCTATGAAGACATCACTCTGACCTTCAGCCAAGTACATAACCAATCATGTTTTGGGGCAGGATAATACCTACTTTGATTCCTGTTCTGTAAAAGGGGTAGTCTTCTGCTGTTCTGCTGATTTTTTTTTTTTTTTTTTTTTCCCAAAGAATTTTATTCATTACCACAGAAAATTGCCCAGTTCTGCCAGAAGTACTTAACGAACAGTATAGAAGGGATATAGTTTGGTCAAGTAGGTGTTTCTTCGGTATCATCCTTAGTACTGGAGTGAAGCTTGAAACTGCAAAAACTAATGTGAAGTCTCAGGCAAACAGATAACATCTTGGGGAAGACATTAGCTTGATGAAAATGTCCCTCTTAGATTGACCCATGACACCTTGATCAGTCTTCACAACATGTAACATTCAGAGATCATCAGCCAGAACAAAATCAGGAGGAAAAAACTGTTGGATTAGTTTATTTGATGATTTTGGATTATTTTTAATTTATAAACCCTTAACTTGCATTTGTCATGACATTTCCTGAGTTTTTTCTGCGAGTAAGGAAGACAGTGATAGAAAAGTAAATTTTTATTGGTAAGAAAAAAGAACAGAATCTGAGTTACTCAGTTTTGAAGCCAAGGCTTTCAGAAAAGTAGAAAATACAAAGAATCAAAATGCAGTTGTGAATTGCCACCCACTTTAACTCTTGCCTAACTTTAGGCATGGGAAGAAAATGTGTTTGTAAGTTTTATGATTAATTTGTATTTCATTACGATGTTCATGCTCAGTCAGAATTTGAGCTTCTTGTGCTACAAGCTACATGGACAGAGCAAAAAGATAGTTCTGCATGCATGTTATATATGGAGATGTTCTAGGCACAGAGGGTGCCAATCAAACATCATATACTGGCCAGCTGTAGCATGCCCCAGGAGAGTGTGCTGCAAGTCTGTGGTGCCATTTTGACCATCTTGGAAATCATACTCCTATATAAAATTATCTTAAATGGAATTCTGCTGCATGTGTCCCATGCTGCTGAAGATATGAAATACATAAAAGGAAGGATGAAGTGAATTAGAAGTGTCTCAACCAGAATTTATCATGATAATGCATTTACAAGCATTAGAATAACATGATGAATTTGGTCTTTTATTCTGGAGGTTCTTTATTTTTGCTGTGAGATGTTTTTGAAAAACAGATCTTTACAGACACAGTGCAACAGTAATTTAAATTAATTTCAAAGTCTAATACCTTTACTTCATAATGTACTTTGGAGGTGGGAGGTGAAGGGACTAGAACACGTTTAAGTTTTCCAGTCACAGAGTAAATACAGAGCAGATCCATAGTTAGGCATGTTAAACTACATATTAAAATAAACTTCTCAGTAATTGATTTATACCTTTCTACAAAATAGATCCTTTGATGTCTTCCTATATAGGTCTATTTTATGAAGATTCACACCAGAATTACAAAGAAATATAATAATAATAATAAAAAACTTATCAGAAGTAGATACGTTTGTCAGCTCTGTTATCTAAAAACATACTACTTGTACTACTTAACAGAAATGACTGATTAACTTTTCAGTGTTTCTCTAGGATAACACATTAGTAGCAGACTGTTATTTCTGATAGGGCAAACTTTACATAAGATAGTTAAGGGACAGCTTTGAGAACTGGCTGTATTTCAGGCCTGCAAATAACATACCTACAAACACTGACTAAGGGTTATGGTGATATATTTTAAGATACCGCCAGATGTGATCCTCTGTAGTTTGATAGCAGTGCATTGAATGACTTTTAAGTTGTTGAAAGGATAACAAATAGAAGTGTCTTGGGTTGAGTCACTACATTATTTCCACTTGGACCTATAGTACTGTCTATATTCTTATTATTCTATTTTTTTAGGACTCGGGAGTCTTGGATTGGTATTCTGTATTGTCCAAATTACTATAGTACTACTGCTTAGGAGGGAAAACCATGCTACTATTCATATAGTTATAGATGCTGCTCTGCAAAGAAAATGAGAGGCTGAATTTGAGTGATTGTTTCTGTTTTTGCCTTGAACAAGGAAAATAAAATACAAATTTATTTTATTATATTCCATAGTGGAATATGAATGCCAGGCACGAATAAGTCTAGACTTACAGTATTGGAACCCTGTGACACACCTGGGATCTTGATTTCATGAATGGATTTTGGGGGACTAGGTACAAAGATCAGGGGTTTTTCCTGGAATTTACAATGATTTATTTTTTCCCTATGAGTTCATATTTTGCTGTGTTTTGGAAGTAAAGTACAACTAGAGTACACACAAGAATTTACTAATTAAAGGACATCTACAAGGGTAATCACCTCTCTTGTATCTCTTGGTCCACATGGGGTTTAAGTGGTGAGCATTGTGCTGGGTGTTGCACAAACCCATTGCTATACTGATAGCTGGTTTCTGTCCCAAACAAGTTGAAGTCTGCATGACAGAGATTAAACTAATGACGTACATACTGTTTAACTTCAAGTTTAGGACTTGCTTACTGGTATTAGATAGAAGTGCACTCAGTCAGAGAGTAGACTCATTTCACCAGTGTTACTTGTACAGTGCTACCCAACATAAATATTTCACTCTGACTCTAGATATCATCCGCTTAAAAAAATCTGTAATTTTTAATGCTCAGTACTCATCTGGTAGATTCATTCATAGGTTTGTGTTTATACATATATACAAATACAAGCCACCTTATTTAAAGGTTTAAATTCTTGACTTTAACAGTTACTGCGTTGTTAACATCAATCTGTGTTACATCAGTTGTGCAGTTATAGCTGTACAGACTAACTAGTCTTTTCAGTATTTCGTATCAGTACTGTTACTCTCAAATGTACCATAAAAGTCACTTTTAAGCTGTTATTTAGGTTGTTCCAGCAATTCTTTGGAACTATATGGTTAATGAGTGTGGGTTTTCAGAATTAAAAATAAGGTGAATAAAGGGCAGTGAACATTAACCACAGTCTCTGGCAGAAGCTAGAATAAAATTTTTCATTTTGAGTATAAATAGTTTTTTAAAGGGCAAAGGGTCTAAGATATAGGCAGCTTCATTAAAAAGGTGACAGTTCACTTGTTTCAGCATTTCATGCGAAGAATTGTGGCCAATTAAGTGATGAGTGCATTCAGATATTACAGTGGATACACTTATATGATAGAACTCCATTATCAACTGTTATGAATAAGAATAGCATATTAATTAACAAACTGCCAAGAGAACCAGAATATTTTCACAAAATACTTACCTTGAATAGTACAATATTTTTTTTTCTTTCTTATTTAAGCTTAAATTGGCATTGAAATGTTTATGTATCTTAAATTTAATACAGGCGGTAATGAACACCAGGCCTGTGACCCTTGAGCAATGGTGGGCTTGTTTATTATGTAGGTGTTTTTTTCTTGTGGGTTTTTTCTTGTTTGTTTGTTTTGTTTTTTTTTTTAATATGGACCTCAAAATGGCAGCTGCTGCCCAGTATGTCCTACTGGAAAACAAATCAGGTGTTATTTTTCTAAATGAGTTAATAAAAAATTTCTTAAATGAAGATATTCACTTATGTTATGTGTGTATGGTTATATATGTGTTCAAAAGGGGAGTGTGCTATTATATGGCCTAATTCTGCTTTAAGTCTAATTGGTTATTTGTACATGCAATTATCTGATTTATGTTCACAAATTTGTAATTACATGTGCAAGTTATATGCAGAGATGAATGCAGATGGTTAGAAAACAAGCCTTGAAGCAGGACTGTTCATTCCAACTAAAGTTCATACATTTAAATCATTTTTTCAGGCCATCTGCAGACTCTAACAGACATAACCACATCAGTTACACTTGCTTCACATTAGGAATCATCTCAGCAACTTGAAGTAGAAACTTTTTTTAAAAATGAAAGCTTAAAATTCTTTTAGATTGTGGATGAACCCTGCCTTTCTGGCCTATTAGCTCCATGCTTGACATTTTTATAATATACATAGTAGATGTTGTTTTGAGGGGATGTTTTTAGAATTAAAAGCCCAAGTTGAAAACCGTTGAGGAAAAAATAGGCCTTGCATCTGTTATAGTTTGGGGTTTCATGTGGGTGAATAACACTGTTAGAAGGAATCATTTAGCTTGCATATTTAAATTTTGGGTGCGGTTTATGCTGTAAGGTTGAGTGAAATAGGAAAGGCATCTGTTATAACTTGACAGAAAGAGCATTTGTGGGAAGCATGTACAGGTTTTTTTTTGGTTTTTTTTTGTTTTTTTCTTCTTTTTTTTTGGTGTAGTTGCAAGAAGTATTCTGAAAGAAAACAGTGTAAATAGAGGAAATAAGTACGATTTTGCAAGGCTTTCTTGTTGCTATTGCCAATATTCCTAAATAACTTTCTTCAGAATCTCCAGTACTGTGATTTCTGAACTTCTGTTGGATGTGCTGAGTACTCTTTCTGAAGCGATGTTTATATCAAGTAAGAATATATCAATATGGTTTGAATTTATGCATGAGTTCTGTTTAATAATTGCATTTCATTGTTCATTCAGACTTATTTTCTACTCTAGCTTGTATGGCTGTCATCATCAGAGGCTTGTGTTTCACAGTTATTATATAATCAGAAGAGCCAACATACTTAGATGTTTTAAGAAGTTTCAGGCAGATCTAGTGTTTCAGCTAATTAGATGAAGCAGTGAACTTTTTGGCCTAATTTACTTCTGACATCATAATTCTGCCACCCAACAGAATTAGATTAATTTCTTATCTGTTTTTCCCTTTCCAGCAGATGACTTACACATCTCAATTTCATTAAGAGAACAGTCACATTTTAGTAATATTTTAAACTTACATGCAATCACAGCTGTATTCAAATCTGGTACTCCAGTAATACTCAGATTTCTAACTGCTTTTACTTCCTTGTCCTTTAGGTCATTCTTATATTAAGTAGTATGGACAGTCAAGCAGAATCTTTTTCTTAGATGGTTTCATTGTGTTTGTAGTGGGACTTCAGCCATCAGGTGCAAGCTGGCAGGTGTTGCTGTAATTTATAATCTATATATTCTTGCACTCTTGTGCCTTGTATCTTGTACTCTTGTGTCAAGAGTATTCCTGATATTAGTGAAAAGGAAAATGATTTGGGCTGCAGTGTTGAGGAAGATGAAAATGACATGATATTTACATGACTGGTCTGTTAGGAAAAGAAATAAATCAACAAGGTCTTCTTTACCCCTTCAAAAGCTAGTATCCTAGTACTAATCAGTGCTTATGTATTACTGTGATAAATGGCTTTGGAATGGGATATGGAGTGCAATATATTTTCTTCCATTTAGATTAATTATTTGGACCAGTGATAAACTGGCATTGCATTTCTGACCAAATACCCATTTTTGGACATTTAGCAATGTCCAAAAATGTTACAAATAGCAGTAAAGTGTTCTGTTACTGAAATGTGGTAATACTTTATCAGAATGCTTTCTCCACTACTCACACCCATCATACAATCTAATTCTTCTGAAGATCGTTCATATATTTCTTTGTGAAGATATTTAAACAGATCTTTACTTTTATCAGAATTGTTTGTTGTCTCAGTAACTCCTTCTAATTCATCATGAGTTCAGCACTAATTATTGTATGAGAACATTTTCTGTTTAACTGTGAGAAGAAAAACATATTTAAGGTAATTGCACTGAGAGTTTTATTGTTTTATACAACTGCTGCAAGTAAAAAGGACATGGTGTGATTTCTAATGTTTTTTTACTAACTGCCAAAGTAGATACATGTCCAGTCTTAGAACTGCATTCTTTTGCATTGTTCTTGAGTGGGAGTAGAAGGGGAAAACTTAAAATATAATAGTAAAGTATAAGGTTTAGATAGATGTATATTGTAGTATTTTTGCCTTGAAAATGCTAGTTCGGTGCTTTAGAAATATTTATGAAGGTTACCTTGCCAAGCGTTTTCCAACCAAAGGAATTAAATTACACCAAAGGTTTAGTCAGTCTTCCTAGATCTTATTTTTCAGAATTGACACGCCCTTGGCTCAAGTCTTATGAGTGTGAAGGCTACACGTATGACTCTGAGAGTGCATGGAAGCCATCCCGTAAAACAGAATTACCATGTGTACTATATGGGAAGAGTCCACTGTCTTGGGTTGCAGGTTGCATTGTCAGCAAGTAGCCTTAGGCTGTGACATCCTCAGCCCTTTTGCAGTAGCCATTGTATGGCAAGTACATAATAACCACTTCCAGTGGCTGCTCACCTAAATTCCATTCAGCCAGCTTCCTTGAGGTCAAAATTCTGTCAGGATTTGAAGCATGAGGGGAAGTAGAACAACTGAGAAATGAAGCCTAGATTTTCAATATGTACCTAAATGAGATGCATAAATGCTGATGTAGCTAAAATTGATATTGATATTCAAAGCTGTTCTAAGCAGTTCTAAGAACATAAAAAATATATTAAATAAATACACCAAATGCTTGTTACAGATTTTCTGCCTATCACCTCCGGAGTGTAACTGTCCCTGACACCCCCCAGTATTACTGATTATAAAACTGCCTGGCCAATGGCAGCTTCACTGCATCGTGTTTGCTCGGTTTCAAATGAGGACAATATTTCTGTGCACTAAACTTGCTCACAGACAAGGTTAAAAAGAAAACTGTAAATGTAGAAAACCAGACCTGAAAATAGTTTTGGCTGGAACAGCAGTTTGCCTTCTCACAGCTGGTCAGACTTGCTGTTTTCTTTAGGGATACGTCATGTATGAAATAAAAATAATGTTAAAGAGTAAAACTTTGTTCATGTACAGTTAATTTTGCACAATTATTACTCAAAGTCAGGACATGAGAAAGATAGATCACAGCATTATCTTCAGCTGTTGCACACTCTTTTTGTTTTATAGTATATGTTTTGCCATGCAATCAGTCATCTATAAAATGCTAGTAACATACTCTGAGATGTATATGCTACTCATGAAGAGTTTCAGCTGTTTTGGAATCAATATCTTCCTTGGTGCTCAGATCTACAGCAGAAATCAGTGAGCGGTCTATGTGTCTAAGGCTTTTAAGGATGAGACCCTTAAATTTTAAAGCCATGGCCGTATTTTGGCAGATAGTGAAAAGAGCTGAATTTAAAGTCTGCTTACTTTAAGACTTGAAGGTAAACCTGTACCTATTCTCCATTTCTTTTCATGTGATTGTGCAGGACCAGATCTTCTGTTGATTGCGTCTGTTTTTAATTGTTTTGCATTATCAAAGTGATTTCTAGGAGCAAGCTCATACTTTGATAATACAGTTGGAGGTGTATAAAACTTTAAAAGTGTAATCAAAGCTCAGCATTTTAGCTGATAATAACCACTGATTATTCCATTTTTGATTCTTTAATTCAGCCATCTGTTGTTGTCTAGATTCAGTAACACAGGAAGAATGTAAGATTAATATATGTTGATCAAAAGACCAAAAAAGAACTACTTTAGAGATCTTGCTGTATTTTAGGGCAATATAGTCTCAATTGCTTCTCATGCTTTGTACCTTTCATGCCAGTCACAGTGCAGAAGACATATACACCCTTTCCTTCAAAGATGAAAATACTAGAGACATAGTATTGCTTGAATTGTTTATGGAAGTTAAAGGGATGAAATATGAATCTGATCAAAAATCGGTGGATTTATTTTTGGTGGTTCTGAAAAGTGTTCTACATATCTAATTAGCTGATGGTGATGAAGAAAATATTTCCCTCCCTTTTTGAGAGTTTCAAGGTTCACCAGTCTGCACCTTTAATTCACCTGTCACATAATGGTATATTGTAATTGTAGATTGTGGTAATTGTCTGCAAACATATAACTCAGTCTGTGGGAATGTCTTCTAAGCCCTGAAAAGAGTCTGCAAATTTTGATACAAAGCTTACACAAATCTATATAAGGCAGACAAGTTTTGAGGGAAGTAAATGCATTCAGGTGCTTAAAAACTGAGTACTAATTTAGTAATATGTGGTCCTATAGGAAGCTTTCATTTTTTTCAACACATTATTTCACACATGAAACATGCGGTTTTAGGGAGTAAAAAAATCTAATGTACATATTTATAATTATAAAAGCTGAAAGAGTGACAATGTTCCAGTCTGTGATTCTGTGTTTCTATTACATATCCTTTTAAATGGGTAAATAAGGAACTGGTATGTTTCCTGTGAGTTCTCCTGAGGTCTTTAAAATAGTTAATCATTCATCATTGAATCTTGTTGAAGTTCTCTAATTTCTGCTCTCTCTAATATAGTCTTCAGAGAATGAAACAGCAGAGAGGAAGACCAGCCATGACTTCCAGATGTAGGTCTGCTTCTTCTAGTGTCTTCTTGTGGAGTTCCAACAGAATCCTTGACTTGTCTGTACTATGACACTACGTATTCACAAGACTTATGTTGGCTTTTTGGGTTTTGGCACTTCAACCTGTTTATGTTAACTCTAAGAAATCTAAACTGTAGTCATCCTCAAAATCAAAATGTGTCAGCTTCGAGTAGTTTATCCATTGATATAATTAACATTACCTTAAGAAGTCAAATGTGTCTTCACAAGACCAGTGTTGTTCTTCCAATGATTTTATGCACATAAAAGAAAAAATCTTAAAATATCTTTTGTATCCCTATAAAAGCTTATCTATAAAATCTAAATTTAAATAAAAAGAGTATTATCAACAGTTTAGAAATGATGATTTAAAAACCATGTTTTGGGCTGCATCAAGAGAAGTGTGGCTAGCAGGTCAATGGAGGTGATTCTACCCCTCTACTCCTCTCTCGTGAGATCCCCCCTGCAGTACTCTGTCCAGCTCTGGGACCCCAAAATAAGAAGGACATGGACTTAATCGATCAGGTCCAGAGGAGGGCTGTGAAAAGGATCAGGGGGCTGGAGCACCTCCCTCATGAGGACAGGCTGAGAGGGTTGAGGTTGTTCAGCCTAGAGAAGAGCAGGCTCCGGGGAGACCTTATAGCAGCCTTCCAGTACTTAGAGAGGACCTACAGGAAAGATGGAGAGGAACTTTTTATCAGGGAGTGAAGAGATAGGACGAGAAGTAATGGTTTTAAACTGAAAGAGGGTAGATTTAGACTAGGTATAAGGAAAAGATTCTTTAGGATGAGGGTGGTGAGGCACTGGATCAGGTTGCCCAGAGAGGCTGTGGATGTCTCCTTCTTGGAAGTGTTCAAGGCCAGGTTGGATGGGACTTTGAGCAACCTGGTCAAAATGGAAGGTGTCCTTGCCACTAGCGGGGGAATTGGAACTAGATGATCTTTGAGGTTGCTTCCAACCCAAACCATTCTATAATTCTATGATTCTATGATTTTTGTATCTCCATGACATCAACTACAAGAATATCGTGCATTGCTCTGTGTTTAAATATATCTTTTGCATAACAAATCAACTCATAACTATTGAATTTACATTTTATTTTCACACTGAAGAAAAATGTACTGATTTTGATACAGAACAGGAATGTGAGTACCATGAAGCAGGCATATTATCCTGGAATGAAAGTGAACTTGTCCTAAGGTAAAAATAAGTAGGTCTTTACTATACACAAGCTTAGGAAAAATACCAACAAGATAATTCATTAAGGTATTTTTATTATTCTGTTTGTGATACTTAAGCTCATTTGCTATGCTTTTAAATTTTTTTTTTAAAGAGTTCATATAGCTATAAAAATGATAATGAACTGCAAAACAACATGAGAGTTTTCAAATAGAATCATAATGACTATTTCTCAAAATTAATTTTTATATACTGTTTTTTCCACAACTTTGGGAATGATTCATACAAAATTATTGCAATTCTTATATCTTGAAAACTATAGAACAATAGTAGTATTACGAGTTAGGATTTTGGTTAATGAAACAAGTACATAATATAAATAATAAAGTAAGACAATTATTGTTACTTAATCAGTTATTTGGGACAGTGCGTGCTTATTTCAACCACTCAGAGATTTACTCATTTTAATTGTGTATTGCATATTCTACCGTGACTCTAAATCAGATCTTCCAGACTTTAAGAAATAATTATTACATGGGATTTTCTGCCTTGTCATAAGGAATAAATGTTTGTTAAATAGATAAAGGCCTTTTTACAGTAAACTGGGGTTGGTGCTTTGTCACTTGAAAGTTATATCAGGATAAAAGTGGTTTACTTCTCAGAAATTTCATTTAAATATTGTTAGTTGGATTGGAATTGGGAGTTTAGGACTTAATGAAAACACTTATTTGGTGATAAATCATGGGGTAGAGTTGGGTTCCTGGACTCATTTATGGCTTAGAGTGTGACAGCCCTTTTGTACAGGGTAGTGCAATCAACTGGTTTGTAGAAGGTCACCAGAGGAAGAGTTTTGCTTTGGATATTTCAATATCACTCACGTATAATTCGCTGCTGACCTTCGTTTATAAATTTCGCCGATGGGTGCCTTCTCTTAGGCTTTGAAGAGGGGTGGTTGTATTACTCAAAATCAAAGACAAAAGCATTCAGACTTCACCATGGCTATATTTGGTAGTAAGCATCAAGGAGAGGCTTTGCTGGTGTGAACCTGTTGTTAGTTTAAAGACTTGAAAGTCATTGGTAGGTTGTGTATTAAGCCATGGAACCCTACTTGTGTTTTTTATGCTGTTGTCAGATCCTTCCATACTCATATTACAACAGTGATTTGAGAACAGTACATCATCATAGGTATTTAAATTGAGCCATTACAATTTTCTTACAAAGTGGCATTTTTTTGGTGGGTGAATATATTAGAAACACTCCATTTAAATCAGATCATTTTTGTCTGTAATGTTTTTATCAGTTTTATGTGTATTCATGGTATGTTTATTTTTATTGTAAATCACAAATGAAATTTCAAAGAAAAATGTAAGACACTTAATTTGGTTCTGTGAGTTGGAATAAGACAATATTATTTTTCTACAACTGTTTTTCTTGTAGTTATGAACATATGACAATTTTGTATTAAAGAAAATCAAAAATCCCAAACCAATCAATGAAATTATCAAGTTTATAATTTTAATAATGACCTCAGCTCAGGACATTAAGTTGGGAATTAATGATCAGTTAAGGTTAATGGCTCAATGCCTTGAGTCATTAAACTCCAAGAAAATGCCCTGTACTTTGATTGTTTTTAGTTTATTGAAGGCAGGTTGTAGAAGTTGCAGAAAAAAAGGTATTTTCAAACTCAAGGGGAACGAATATGAATAGAAAATAGAGGTGTTTTATTATCTGCCTCCTTCTGCAGTCCCAGCATAGCTAAAAATGCCATTATTCTTGATTAGAATTTTGTTAGTGTGAGGACCTAAGGAGCAAAACCTTTCATAGCGACCTTTCTTTTCTTTCTTGTTTTGGAACGAATTAAGAACCTCAAATTTTTGGCAAAGCATAGGTTAACACTGCAGTGCTAGAACTGCACATCACCTTTTTCTGGGAAGTTATTCCACAATGTCCCCTAAATAAGCAGTTATAGGATATTGCAACAGTACTGTGCTATGATCATATAAGAATGCAAGCCTTTGGATATGCATTGTATGTAGCAGGTACATATTTGCATGTAAGTGGGTAATAAGTATTTTCATTGTAATCTGTATCTAATTTGTATGCTACTTACATGGTCCAGGAGATGGAAAGTTGTGTATGTGAGCATTTAACAGACAAGGAGTGCTTAAACCTGAAGCCCTTCATTTTTCCAGACTGGAGAGATGTAAGCTGCTATGATGGCAGTTGCTCAACAATATCTCACAAATACTTCTGAGTCCTTTCTGACATAAAGTAGTATATTTAAAGTAAGGTGTCTTAGTGAGATTTTCACTTTAAATAGAATAAGGGTTAAATGATAACTTGACTTATCTTTTAAATGACAAAAAATAAAGAAATTGCAAGACCTTTTCACACATTAGATATGTATTGTCATTTATCATCTAGATATCAGGCTAGCAGTGCGAAGTAATAAAACATATCATCGAAAAATGTGCTATAGGTCTGAATCACTCTTTCATTCCACCTCCCAGCTAACTGTAGTATTAAATCAAACAAGCAGAACATTTCCTTAGGCAGCCATTGCCTTTTAATTTCCTGAAGAACCTTAAAATATCATTCATTACAAGTACTACACATATTTGGTTTTTAAAAGTCTCATAAATCAATAGCAGGCTGACTGTAATAATTATTACAAGTTAGTGCATAATTTTCGTGCTGAAGGCTGCATGCAGAACTTTAGCATATGCAAACGAGGCAATTCAAACTGTGTATAGATATTAATATGAAGAAGCAGGTAACGAGGTGCAGGCTATGAATTATGCATCAAGAGTGGCTGATCTTCAATGAGGAAAATGAATTCAGCATGTAATCTAATTAGTGATGGAAGTCTATTACATCTAACTGCAAAAGCAACCGTCCTTGAAACAAATTTATTTACAGTCCATGTTACCACTTGAAACAACTTTGAAATGATGTGTAAGACAACAGCTTAATTGTAAAAATTTTTTTGTTTGTTTGTTTCAGTTCTAGACCTGGAAGGCCTCCTAAGAGGACTCAAAGTGTCACCTCCCCAGAGAATTCTCATATCATGCCACATTCTGTCCCAGGCCTAATGTCTCCTGGAATCATCCCGCCAACAGGTAGGATCACTAGAAACACCTTCACACGGGCAATCTTTTGAATTCATGGCTTATATCCACTTGTTAATAAATTAACAGTCTAGGAAACCGGCACCCAAATAATCACAAAGGAGTTTCCGTAATGTAATATCACTGCTATATAAATGCACTGTATGTAATGGAAATTGTGGCAGCTCAGTACTTTAAAATACGAATAACAGCAAATAATAATATTTTATAATTTTTTCCCCTGTTTTTCTTTATAAACAAAAAACCTTTCAGAGCATGAATTACCTATCATAAGACAATAATCTCCCTATTCATTGTTAATAGATCTGATTTTTGCTGGTTTGCTTGATTAGATAATGTCATCATGAATGTGGTTGCCTGAAGAAACTGAGTTAGTTAAAATAATTCCATGCTGCACACACCTCTTCTGTAATTTTTCATTCTGAAATTCTATTTTTGATACCTCTCCTGAGTCCTTATACTAATGTAAAGTCCTGTAACAACCTGTTTCTCAAGCTACTATTTTCTTTTGAAAGCTACTGTAACATCTCCTAGCAGTGACTTGCTCTTAGACATAGTTAATATAAGAAAGGCTGTGCTGGAGGAAAGCTATGAACAGAGCCGCCTGAAGATGGAGGCACCCAACAGTCAAGCTATTGATGATGGTGCCACATTCTCTCTCTTTATGTTACAGATGAGTTAAATTCTTCTACTTGCTTCAGCAAAGCTCATCTGAGCTTCCACTTCTTCCCCAGTCGTTCCCCACTTGCTTGCACATTGCAGTCTTTAACAATGATTTTCTCTAAGGCAAAGGAAAGATAATGAACTAGACAGATTGAAACATAGTGGAAAATTACAGGGTCTTGGAGATCAGATAGATGGGTGGGTGTTTGAGTACGTGCCCATGATCATATGTCTGTTTAAGTATTAAGCATAATCCTTGGCATGGTTTTGGTTTATAGTCGTAGATGACTAGCATTCTCCAAGAAGATGCACAGTTCAGGAAATATCACATGACAGAAACTGTTGGCAGTTTGGATGCAAATGTTGTGTCTGGAAGAGGGAGGAAAGTGAAGAGAGTTTAGCTCTGTAGACAAAAGTGGGGCCATGACTCTTGGCCTTAGGGCTCAAGAGCTCCTTTACGTAGTAAGATAGACACATAGCCAGAAATATTTTATTAGAAATATAGTTTTTCAAAAGGCTAAGATCAAGAGGAGTGACAGAATGAAGTCAGACAGCTAAGCTTGTAAATAGACAGTTGTAAGCAGAAGGAAGGAGGGGTAAGACTGAGAGTGTAGGCAAGCATGAGAGAATGTTAGGCAAGCAGAACGCACAGGGTAGTCTGGGCAGGTGTACCAGGGGAAAAAAAAAAAAAGAAAAGAATCAGGATTAAAATACTTTACACAATAGGATTTACAGGATAAAATCTAGTAAAGGAAGTAAAGTTGGTGCAGTGGGTGCAATGTGAGAATAATAGGTAGGGTCTGTGTGGGGAAAGAACAAAAGTTTTTATAGGGCAGAGCGTTTGTGTTTATGAGAGAAAGAAGGAAAGGGAAATTATTTTAGAAAAGTAAAGCAGAAGAATATCAAATAAAAAAATACTTGTGAAAAGTAGAAAGGAGATCACATGAAAGAAGTCAGAGACAAATAAGCAGGCCAAAAAGAGGGTGACAGGAAAAAAAAACCCTTGTCAACAGTATCGTTTGGGGTTTTGCGTTACAGTTAATGTATAAGAGCAGATCACCTCTTGATATGTTTTCTGGGGGTTTTAAATTTTTTTTTTTATTCTAAGAAAGCAGCCTAAAACCACAACTAATACCTAAAGTATCCAATTACTCTCTAGTCCTTTAAAGCTGATCATAACAAGTTAATGATAAAAATATATGGTACTAAAAGCACAGCTACAATTTCTTAGAATATCAACCCACAAAACCAGATGTAGATCTTTTTAAAATGATGATAAAAAAAAGGAAGAAAATAATTCAAAACTAAAGAAAATAGGCATATATAAGTTTATTATTCATCTAATACTTTTAGGAAGCAGTGCTTTGTGAGTCTCTCGCAAAAGAGGAAAGATTTAAATGAAATCATTACCAAGTTTGAACTGTTTTCACATTATGTGGCTTACCACAATGGAATGGGTGAGCATGACTTTTTCCCATTGTGGTGGTCCTGAGTGTCAAACAGCACAAAAAACGCAAATACTGACAGTGTAAGAAGCAAACTGTAGTGTAGAGTGTTCCATGGAGTATGACTCAGCAAAGATAAGGAGCATCACAACAGCAGGGCTACATGATAGTCATCCCAGCATTTTATAGACAGTCATGTATAAAAATAGGCTTACAATATGATGAGTTCAAATCCATTAACATTTTTGCATGAACATTGCAAATAAGTACCAAAACTACTGTAATAGAACTACCAAGAAAGAACTACTTAACTGCAATAGATGACTTAGGTGCCGTTGTTATATGTTATATACCACAGTAGTTGATACTCGAAAATTCTTGACGCATGTGAACTTTTCCCTCCATATTTTTACTGTATACTCATAGAACCACAGAATGGTTGAGGTTTGCAGGCGTCACTGGAGATGTAGTCCAGCCTCCCTTGGTCAAAGTAGGGTCACACAGAGCAGGCTTTTATAGGTTGAACAGCCCCAGCTTACTCAGCCTCTCTTCATATGTCAGGTGCTCCAATCCCTTCATCATCTTTGTGGTCCTAAAATGACTTTTTGTTTGAGAAGTTTATGAAGTTTGAATTTCCTGTTAGGATCCATCTCTAAGCAGAAAAAAATCAAAGTACCAGATTGTTAAGTGCTTTCCCCACCCTCCCTTTCTCTCTCTTTTTTGGTAACAAATTCTTCTTTTTAAACTTTCTGATTGATTTAATAATCTGAGTATAATAACTAAGTTTCTTTCCTGCCTACAAAAGAGTATAAGTGATCACACAAACAATTATGTGCTATTTAATGCTCTTCAAGTAACAGAGATCTGAAATTGTAGATATATCTAGGATACACAATGCTCTGATTTAATGTATGATTTTACTCAAAAATTTTCCTTTTTTTGAAATTTGCTGCATAATACAGAAATATGCATTTAAATAATGCATGGTTTCTAAAGGGGCTGGTTCTGTGTGCATTGTTTATATGTACAATACTATTGGTACAAAACTGTATGATGAGACTTCTCATTAAATTTCAGAATTGTGTATTTTTGTAGGAGGTCAAGTTAAGGAACCGTTTAAAATGTATTCTGTTACTGGTCCAGTCTGAAAACACATGCAGGGAGTCTTGCATCATCACTTAGAATGTATTTGCTTTAGACAAGTATTTAGTGACTAAGCTGAGATCTAGGGAACATACTGGGAAAGGAAATAAAAGGGAAAAAAGGAAAAATGGAAAAATATTCCACTTTTTTTTTTAGGGAGCATAAATTAAAGAAGTGAGGATCACCTCTTGGGTGATAATCTGCCCATTTTATCACAAGATTCTAAATATTACCCACAATTCCTGAACTGTCTACTGTCTTTCATTAGGGTCCATTTACAGAATTTTCCCAAGTTTAGAAAAGACTGGTCAGCTGACAAAAGACAGTCTTATGTTTATTAAAATAAATGTAGGACTTCTGAAGGTGTGACAAAATGAGAAACCTGTAGTAACAGGAAATGAAGACCTTCTTGAATTGTCCAGAGAATGAAAATCTGCCTGTGTTACAAATGATGTAATCAGAAGAGTTTGGTGTAGGTTCAAACAGGTGTACTGACTTTTCAGGCTTATCTGGCTAACACCTTGAAGCCCTCCAAAACTAGATAGCTCATCATAGTTAACTTTGATCTGCATATCTCTGTGTACTGCAGATCTTTTCTTGGCTAATGTGCTTAGAAGCTTCAAAAGTTGTCTATAAAGTTGAAACAGTAGATAACTGTAATTAATCAGAAAAGCAGTGCTGTAATTCCTGAGTGGAGTGTATGATATACATTGTGCTCTGTATTTTTTTGTCTGTGGTTGCTGCACCACATATAAAATGATATTTTCGTTATTTTTCATACAAACTTTTAAAAGCAATTATCTTCACTTTTAAATTTTATTTTTTGGTAATTATTCTTAAGTATTTCAGGTTTTCAAGCTGTTTTGTAAAGCTCCTGACTTAATTCTTCTGCAGCTTGGCCTACTGAATCTGTAATCTACAGGTGATGAAATGAGTAACTACAAAACTCTTGTACTTATTTCAGGAACTGCATCTTTCACTCAAAGATAAAATGTGAATATAAAGTGCTTTGGAAATCACTATTGTAGGGCATGATAAGAACACTACTTTATCAATTTTAAAAAAAAGTGATTTCAAAGCACCTTACATGTTTCATTTATTACATTAATTTTACATTAACTTCAGTAATTATTGTTGCTGTTATTATTATTTTGAACAGATTTGCTTTATGATAGGTACTTCTGTCCGTTATTCCACATCTGATATCAGACTCTTCTTTTCCAGTGTAAAGATATTAAGCTTCCTCTGAAATGTTTCATGTGTATGAATTATAACTACTGTCCTGTATTAAACTCTTGTTCTGTTTTTTTAAGTGATAATCGGAAGATGTAATTTCCAACCTCATCCGTAATTTCTCTCTTGCTGTGTGCCTGATTCAGTAGAAGTATATTCCAACTTCCGTCCTTTACAAAACTCTCTGAGCCACAAAGCATTTTTTATGGGGATTTAGAGTAAGGAGAGAGTTGAAGGGTTTTGTATAGATTATTTCAGCTTGGAGAACAAATGCAATTCACAGATGCAGCTACTGATAAAAGTGTAGCAACATTTCTGCTAACATAGGAGATAGAATTATTTGGTGTTTAAAGAAAGATTAATCACATAATTAAATAATTTAATTTTCTCTGGCTCATAGTTATTGATGTTGTATTAGACAGAACTGGTTAAAATATGATTATCATTGTTATGATGTTATCCACATCATATTGGATATTGCCAAGAAACAAAATCTGTAGTTGGAAGTATTTTCTCCTGGTAGACTCAATCCTGCAAGGTTTTAAGGTAGTTAAATTATCAAAGTGAAGAGTTAATTTCTATGAGTATTCCAGGGACTAAAAATTAAAAGTTTGAGTTAGATACTCAGTAATTTTGAGAAGCAAACCTATCATTTGGTTATTTATTTTATCTAGTGTGTAGATTTTGTGATCCTGTGTTGGTTAAAAAGATATATTATTAAAATTGAGTGGCTATGGCTTACTTTTATAATGCCTTCCATGTTGACACAGTGTTTTGGTTATCGGTGTTTAATCATTCTTAATGTTAACATTGCCTTTGATTGGTGTTATAGGATGATATGCTGTTTATCTGTGGGGCTGAGCTAACTTATTGTAAAAATAAGCAAAAAAATCCTGCTTTCAGAGTGATAAACTGTAATCTAATTCAAGAAACTGAATCAGATTACACAAATATTTTTGCACTTCATTAAGGAAGTAGTCATTATAATGAATGTGAAAGCTTCTATCGTGTTCACTAGTTGATGTATCAGTGGGAAGATATACTGACTCAACTCAGTAAATAGTTCATAGTTTTTAAAATCATAATTAAGATGTAATTCAGGTCACCTGTCCTCTTCTGAAAACACTGTCATAATTTTTTCGTATTATTATCCTATTGAATAGCTAGCTATCTTCTACTTTATCACAAGATGCTTTGTCACTGAAAAAGTTCTGGAAGCTCACTAGTTTAAGTTCCAGGGAGTCTGTTACATTCACTAGTTAATAATTAAGTTGATTTTTTATGTAGCTACAAATTTTATAAAAATAATTGTTTCAGCAACTATAATATTAGGGTAAGAAAACAAGACACAGTGGGAGCTTAAGTACCTAGCTGTTTAATCTCAGGCATTTGCAAATTCATTATTTTCTGACTTTTGATATTTTACTCCTCAACCTTCATTTTAATTGTTGTGTTAAAAAATAATCTTATTCTAATACTTGAGCAGAAAACACTGCCTTATAAGAATTTATTTTGCTGTCCCAGTAATCAAAGGATCAGACTTCTGAGAATGTTCAGTGACTTAAGTAGCTCTTTGTAAGAAGCTAGGATGTAACTCCATGGTTTGTTATAGGCAAATGTATGGAAGATCTTGAAGCAGGTAGATTATAAATTGTCTCTGGCCATTTAGCCACATTTGCTCTGCGAGCACGAGAAGGCTTTTGAGTATCTTTGTTTTCAATAAATTACATAGACATAGATTCTTCAGTCATAAATTCTTTTTAAAACCAAGAATTACTTGCAGAGATAGACCCTTGTTTTATTAAGAAGTTTTAATC
Source organism: Athene noctua (assembly GCF_965140245.1). Lineage (NCBI taxonomy): Eukaryota > Metazoa > Chordata > Aves > Strigiformes > Strigidae > Athene > Athene noctua. The sequence continues at coordinate 221,116,703 of NC_134037.1, forward strand.
AATAAGAACTTTCACATTTTGCAGTATTATACCATACAACACCACATATATTCAAAGCCTACAGACTACTGTTGATGACTATGTAACTCAGAGAGTCAGATCTCATGAAGGTTCATCCACTGCCTGTTGAGAAGAGTCCCTGAATTGAACTATTTCCAGAAATGCTCCCAGCTTTTTTGGTATAAAAGTAACAAGTTTTTTCACTTTAAAAGTGACTCTGGGATTAAATGTTTAAGCAGGTACCTTGACACACTCAGGGTATGCAAGAATTAACCGAGGAGTGAGGTTATTTTACAGTGTAGTTATAACCGGGTGAATCCTCTCTTCTACTTGCATCTTGTGACTACTTATTTAGTATTAGGTTGTGATGTGCACAGAATTATTACCTTTTAGTGGAAAATCTGAAATAAGAATATTTTTGTTCCTTCCTGGATCACAGAATAATTTTGCCTTCTGAAGGCTAACGGTCTATTTATTTGTGAATTTCCCCATAAGAACGGTAGTACTGTACCAGTTATGTAGGATCTCACTTGAAGAACTAAATTTTGTGAAGATGAACTATTAGAAGATACTAGTAAAGCCTCTAATGATGTGTTTACTAGTGATTACTATAATGGAGGTGTTTACTAGTGATTAATATAGGTTTCTGAATTCCAACATACTATTATTTGTAATTGAAATGAAAAAGTTATTGAAAAGATACATATTTCAGAGTACACTAATTGTTTAATAAAATTAAATGATTAAAAATGTCAGCTTACCAATTGTGGGAAATACTAAGATTGTCTTGTAACTCAGATTTCAGGCAGACTCTTTCAATAGAAAAACATCAAGATAATCATGCTCCTGTGTTTACAGTTTTTCTTATAATAAACTTGGTATCTTTCCAACCACTCTTGAGTTTTAATGAGGACTTTTAGTCAAAATAATTCAATACCCAATCATTTAATTTCTAATTATTTCAAAACTAACCTTTTACAGAGCAAACAGTGCATTGCCATTTTAAACATAAAATATGGACTATTGTTTTATTAAACACTGCCACCAGAAATGAACCTGAGATGCTGAAATTGCAGTAATATCTCAATCTTGCAAACACCTTGGTCTCTTACTGAATGATGTTAGTTGCTATCATGCTACATGGTACTTGTTAGAGTAGGCATAGCAAAATCTAGTAAAACACTCAATTTCATCACATTGCTAACTGTGGTTCTGCATTATCATGATAATATGAAGTTCTTGAATGCCATCAAGGTGCCTATCTCCTGTCCTGTAGAATTAGACTACTTATGACCTTGCACAACATGATCAATGAAGTGTGAATGATTTTTTCTCTTTGTTTTTTGTTTGATCTGCTACCGGTGCTACATACTGCATTAAATAAAAAATTACTTCAAATTTATATATTCCAAAGGTATGTCCATGATTTCAGTATCGTACTGGGATTCTGTAATGTATAGGAAGAATCTGCAGCTTAATGTATTTAACTCGGGTTTGGGTTTTTTAGAGGGTGGTGTCAAATGTGATTTTTTAATATGATTGTCTGTGGATTTTTCCAGATCTCATGCAAGGACTTAAATATGAAGGGAATATCCAGAATAAATGTCAGGTAGCCCAGGTTTTTTTGTTATGTGATATAGGATGTAGGTGAATTTAAATATTTACTCAAATAAATGATATCTTTACAAAAAGTATGCAGGCAAGAATTACTATATCTGAGCAGCTTTAGAGGACTACAACTCAAGGAAAAAAAAAAGAATGAGCTAAGTACTGTATTAATTGATTTTATTAATATTTGTTTCAAGTCATCTGTGTTTGATAACAGCTTGGAAGGGTCAAGCATCTAATGATCACATCATATCTAACCTTTTAGGCAACAAGCTAATTGAACACAAAATGAACTTAGTTTTCCAAGGAGAGCCAGTCACTATGAGTTGTCCTTATGACTTACAGCTCTAGTAACAGTGCCTGCATGAATTTTATACGACATGATAGCATACGATCAGAATTATAATGAATCCACTATTGGTTGTTCACAGTGCATTGTATTGTTGTTGTTACTAATGTTATCCTATGCAATATATTAGAGCTATAATAAAGTAGTCTTACTTGGGAGAAGGTTTCTGAAGGGGAAGGTTATTCTGGTTCAAGTCCCAGGTTCAGGATTCCAGGGCCAGATTGTTGTTCAAACTTGATTCCAGATCGTCTGCAAGTTGCTTAACATTTTTCTTCCTGTTTGGAAATCAGGGAGTATTTATGTCAGAACTGTATTGTGATGAACTGTCAGAACTGTATTGTGATGTGGAAGCATGTGGAAAGATTGAAAATATAAAATGATCTGTCAGTTATTGCTCATGGAGCTGCCTCCAAAAGGTTGTGGTTTATGAAAACTGGAGCATTCAAAGTGCTAAGCTTGAAAACTTCATTTTACTTTCTTCAGGTGAGAAGAGTTCTTTGATTCTTTCAAGATGCAGAAATAGGGAGTTATGTTGGTTGGTTGCTCTGTGCCTGAGGCAACATGGGAAAGGCAGAGTGGGATGGAAAAGGATAGGAAGGGGGATTAAAAAATTGTGTGTATGTGATAGAGAGAGAGAAAAGCAGAGGGAAGATAGAGTTCTTCTTTATGAGTTGGTATAACCAACTTATTTAACATAATCAAATTAACATTTGATTGCTATTGTCTATTAATTTATGGCTATTGAGAGGTTACAAAACTATGTTGTTCAAGTATTTGTATCATTGCTTTCAGGGGTTGTCCTCTTTCAACAGAATGTATACAGGAGTCTTTATTTTGTCTTTCTGAAATGTTTTTTAGATATGAATGTTTTACACGTAACTTTTAAATCATCTCCTTTCAGTCCAGTCTTAATTGCAGTGAAATACTGTGTTCAGGCTGTCAGCAAAAAATGAACTGTTACTGCTACTGGTATTAGAGATGTGACTACTATGGACATTAGAAAAAAAAAATCTCTGAGGAGAGTATTACTGTTATTACATTGCTTTGATGAGGTCAGCAATTAATGATTTATTAGTTTCTGACTATGAAGACAGTAGCATGCTAGGACTGCATAATCTGAGGAAAGGAAAACTTCACCTAGTTAAGACAAAATAAATAATGTCACTGAGTCATTTTAACTTATCAAAGTCCATAGGAATGGCAGATAGACTGTATTGACAAGTTTTACTGAAAAGCAAGGTTTTTGTCAAGTTACCTTTTTGTTAGGTGGTGACTGAGATTTAGATTGACATAGGGGAAGTAGAAAAAATTGCAGATGCATTTACTAAATTTAAATTTAAATGGGCAGATGCATTTACTTAATTTTCTCTATATTTATTATGCTGTCTGATACCATAGGTGCTAAGACTACACATACTGCTTGAACAATTCAGTTGCTCTTATTGAGAGGAAAGTTAATAGAACATCATTGCTTTCTGCAGGCTGCTTTTTAGTAGTGGAAATACAGAATTCAAAACAAGAGGTGGTGTCAGCTGCTCATTCCAATAATCTCCATTTATGATTACATCAGGTTACTGGAGCTACCTTGCTAGGAACCATCAAAATCAAGGGTAGGATCTTAAACAACAACACTGCTAAAAAGTATGGTGTCACTTCTATGTTTTCTTTTGACAATAAACTAATTCTTTAATTCATATGCTGTGATGTATCAATCCAATATATGGAGACTTAGATATAATTGCTGTATTAGAACACTGGGTCTGTAATGCCACTTAAGCTTGGACTTCAGATGGTGAGAAAGCTGCTTAACACAGTGCCAACCATGATAGGTTTTCCCTGCACCCTTGCTTAATAAATGTATGTGAATATGGGAGTAAAAGGAGTATGTTACTTGGGCGATTTAATAACCAGGTAACTTACTGCATCACAAAAAGTACATTCTTTTTGCAAGTACCAGACTACAACAAAAAGAAACAAAAAACTGAAAAACCTGAATGGTTTTCAGCATTCCATCATTATTCAGTGCAGGTATTTGAGAAAAGAAAGGTGATTTCTTGTGAATCAGTACATTTGTTTTGAAAAGTATCTCAAAAGATTCTAGTAGATTAATATTTCATTCAAGTGGAAGAAAACAGTGGTTCCTGTGCGCTCAGTCACTGTGTGACAAAACAATTTTTAAAGTAATTTTTTTTCCTCTATTGAGAGCACAAATTATATTCAGCCTTTGAAGTCTCAAATATACAGATGCTGAACACACTGAGGACAACATACTCCTAGAGGTGAATGACAAAAATTATAGCACTTTTACCTCTATAATATATAACAATGTGAGCTTCATGTTTATGGAATATGGAATAACTCATTCTGAAATAAGATTTAGCTTTTTTTTTTTTTTTTTTAAGTACAGCCATAAGAACATTTTTATATAAAATGTAAATGACTTAGATTTCTATTTGAATTGATTTCTATTATCACCTGGCCTAAAATTCTATATGGAAGGACTGTTATGAGGAGGTGACATGTATGTAGAACCAAAATAAGTAAGTATTCTTGTAGTAGATAACTCTTTTAAGTTAAATGAAAAAAACCTTGAATGCTTACACGCAAGGAAGGTCTGGGCAAGAGATGCTAATATTTAGGCTCCTATTCCTGTAAAGAATATGACTTTTATGGCTGCATCTGTACCAACAGATAAAACAGTTCAGAGCTGTTCTTTGTCTTGGAGGGCAGGCTTATATCCTGCAGCTTATAACTGCAGGTCTAAACTCTTTTTCTTATTACAATCTTTCCCAACCTAAAGAAAAAAATTCATCTGTATCTTCTCCTGAGGAAGAGTTCCTGGCCATTTCTATTTCTTGTACTGTCCATGGCTGATTACAGACAGAACATGTTTTGTAGCTATACTACAAAAGTACACCTAGGAAGAGTATTTCACTTGTTGAGTTTCTAGTATAGTTTTTGTTTAAAGAAACTAGAGGCAAAGTTTTTATGGAAGTTTTATCTTTTATTAAACCAAGTGCCAAAAATTTACAAGGTTTTGAAACACAAGCACTTACTCATATCTTCTGAATGAAGTTAATCACTACTAAGATCTAGAAGCATCTGAAAGCAATTAAAAATTCTTATATGGAAATGCTTTTTTAAGTATAAGCAACTTGGTTTCTCCACCTTCTGCTCAATAGCTGTATACCATTTGTCCAATGCATTTTAAAGATTACTTTTTTTTTCATGAAAATCTCTTGCAGTATACCTTTTTTGGACTCTTTAATTGCTTTCTTCTTTACTCCATGAGAAAGTTCTTGATCTTTTGAATTTACCTTTCCTCTTTTTACTCCTGTTTTGGAGGCCCCAAGTTAACTCTCTGATGATGAAGAATAATTAAAAAACCCATACATTTTTCTATATGTATGGTGCCATAATACCTGTGCACAAAAAGAAGCACTCAGTCCAAACACGAGATCATTACCATACACACATCCACTCAGAAATTCAAAGAGCAGTTAGCTGATTTTGCACTTGGAAAGAGATCTTCTAAATTAATCCTTTATTGTGGAAAATTTAAGGTCATCATGAGATCAGCAATTATACCTACCTGCGCTGTAACTGCTACTGTTTGAGTCTTTAAGCTATGGCTAATCATTCAATTTCTTTTTTAACAGACTGTCTTCATAATTTTATCAAGAAAAATATTTACTTTTAAATTACTTTATAATTGTTAGTTGCGGTCTTTATAGTCTCAGTAGAGTTTGTTATCATTATTATTATTATTATAGTGTTTCATGATGCATTTTGGTGATGTTTTGTTTTCCATTTATCTATTTATTTATTTGTCTCCACTTATATTACCAGGAGTGAATTTGCTGATATCAGTCAAAATATTAAGCTCGGTATTGAGATGATGTATCATCTCAAAATATCTTGAGTTCTAAGTCACATGGTCTGAGCAAATATTTACTCTTATTCTATGTTAACAAGTACTTTAGAGTTTCCTACAGGTATTCTGGGATCTCAACTTTGTGACTTCTAATTTCCAACTCTCCCCTGAAAACTGATCGAAAGACTAGAATGTGTAATTCTTTATACATCCTAATTCGAGTCATATTCCTTAATGAGCACTGGAAATTTCACTGGTTCCAGATTACACAGGTTTAGCCTTGGAGTTTTGAACTATTTAAACTCTGGTTTATAAACTCACAGAATTGTGGTAGTAGTGAGTATTTTAATTTACGCTCCTTCTCCCTGCTCCTTTCTCAAATCTAATTTGTCTTCATTTAATATGCAGATTTATTTCATTAAATCTTTAATAATGGAAAGAAATATTTTTAGAACGGATAACAATAAATGAAGAATAACAGTAAATCCTAACAAGATTTTCCCTGGGATGTTTTTCCGTACCTTTCACTCCAAATGTTTAATTTCCCAGTCCTGTCTAGTTGACCAGGCAGGAGTTTCACCGAACTTTCTTTGGCCAATGAACTGTTAAAATGAAGTTAAAAAGAGTACCAGGATTTTGCATTAGAAATAATTATGTACTTTTTCAGAATTATTGTTTATTTTTCAGATAGTATTTTTTATTAATTAATGAAATAAATTAATAGGTTCAGTAGATAGCCCATATTAAAGTAGGGCATAGGCAATACAGAAGGATATTCAGTGTAGCTCTTATATAACTTGTGATCAAGTTGGGTGAAGGTTATTGCCAATTAATTTCTGTCTCACATCTTAGACAGTTTTAGTGAAGTGTAACCACAGAAACTGCATTTGGTATGCCCCTGGAAAATACTTTTTTCTTCTTGTAAAAAAATTGTGATAAGTTTTTTGTTTTTTTTTGTTCTGCTGTATAATTCACAACTGTTTATATAACCTGAGATAACACTGTCTTTTGGAGTTGTCTTTGAATTTGCATTGTTGCTTCTTTTAGAATTATTCATGATTTGATTGTATTTATTCACTTAACACAGGTCCATCTGTGACCTGCTCCCAGTAGAAGGCTCCTCATTTCATCCTCAATCACTAAATGCTAACATCTCGTGAACACTTAGCTCCATCTCACTTTTCGTATAGTGTTGTTCCTACAGTTACTTAAAGTGATTCTTTCTACCAGAGTTTACTATATAATTGTTTCACTTTTTATTTGTTGCTTTGGTATGGTTTCTGCTGCCCTGGCTTTATATCTGTATTTATCTTACATGATACACTGTCTTCTAGATCACAATGTCTTTTTCAAGATATGAAAGGTTTAGAAGTCGATTATATCCTAATCAACAGTTTTTGGGGGGCTTTGTGTATTGATATCATGGTGTGTAGTATGGTGCTTCCTCATTTCTTCGAATAGTTTTGATTAGGCCACTAAATTTTGTCCACTACTCTGTTTTTTAAATAGAATATATATATACAACCCATCTTCCCATTTTTAAAAACTGAGTAATTTTGAGATATCTCTGAATTATTTTCCCGTTAAATTCCTTTTTACTTTACACTGTTGTGTTTTCATCAGACACAAAGCCAAATTAAAGCGAAGATGCTTAGTTAAATTTCACTTACTGGTTTTGCTTTTAAGTTTATAATGTACATAAAATATAGACTAGACTAGACTAGACTAGACTAGAATAGTTCAGTTGGAAGGGACCTACAACGGTCACGTAGTTCAGCTGCCTGACCAGGTCTGACCAAAAATTAAAGCAATTTACGTAAGTATATTTTGGCAAGATTATTAGTTTCATTGTAGACACCTTAATGCTGTTCTTTCAAGCTCAACAGATTTATTATTTCCCTTATTCTTAATATGCTGATCAGTCATGAATCCTTTATCTCACCAGCCTGGCTAATGTAGTAAATCTTGGAGGAATGCCATTAGGCATTTTCATTTTAAAGAAAAAAAGAAAAAACTAAACACTGATAGCTAAATAAGTTGCAAATGAAAAGGGATTTCCAGGTGCTAGCATTGCTCATTATTTCTTTTAACAATATCTCATGTCCATTTTGCCAAATGTCTGAAGAAAATAGTCTTGAATTTTTACACCTTAATTCTTAAATATACGTAAGAGCACTTTATTTAGAGAGAGGGTGTGCTACTGAGAAGAGAGCTTTCTGGGCACAGATATTAAAACAGTTTCAGCCTGTCCTGAAAGCCAGAAGCAGAGGGAAAGCTGACAGCTCTTCATAAGTTCTTGGAATTTAGAAGTTTCTTGGAACTTGTGGAAATCATTTCAGATACTTCTCCCTCTTTGGTCTGCCACTGCCTTCAAGAAGGTGGAATTAAGAGCATATTTAGAATACAAAAGAGATCATTCACTGTCAACCTGGGTGCATCACTGTTATAACATGACAAAAAAGCTCCCATTTCTGAGTTAGTACCTCTGCGTGATGCAGGTACCATATGAACATGCAAATTCAGATATCTCAGTACTATGCTCCACTAAATGAAATAGATAGGCCCATAATCATTGCTGAGTATCATCCCTTTAGGTTTACTCAAGTGAACAGATCTACATCTTTTTGAGCTTGTTTGAGATTCTCTGTATGCTCTGATGAATTCATATTTTCAAGTTTTTCTATGCAGCAATAAAAGGCACAAACTGATATAGTGGATTCTGTATTTTATGAAAGTAGCTAACATGCTGATGTCCTACTCTGCATTTGATTTCTGCCCCTAATTCAAGACTTGGCAATAACTTCTGGGAGCAACCACTGAATGGCATTTTCAGTAGAGTTCCTACTGATAACCCTGTTGCTGATAATGTTGGCCAGGTTTTATCAGTAATGCCTCTATGAAGGTCTCAATCTGGAAGATGCTTTGCATTTTTTAGCAATATGTACTCTGACATTAAATCTAGGTTTTTATTAAAAGGTGAATGTATATACTGTGAAATCATTTTGCCTCCCTAATTTGATTTTAATAGGAAGTGGAACAAGGGAGAAAAAAAAAAGGCAAAATATTTGGCAGAAACTGATAGAAGGTAAGAGAACTAACAGAATTCAAAGTGAATTTTTTTCTGTCTTGTCCATCAGGATCTATTTTTTTAAAATTTTTTTTGGTGTAAAAATAGAGTCCTTGAAATAAAGAAGGAAAGAAAGAATGTTTAATATAAACTGTTTTCTTCTTTAAAGAACAATACAAAGCATGTATTGTTTTGAGGCTTGCTTTATTTTGCTGATAATGTCTTAAATGTTTTAAACTTTTATAAAGTAGATGTTTTTAATCAAGGAGGCACAAAGGATGTTGAGATAATTTTGTAGTAGTTCCTAAAGCTAATTTTAAAGGAAATATGTACCTAGAAATAAAATTCCAAAGCAAGAGATTCATTACATTCCCTTAGAAACAGCAAGCGTATGAGTAAATATCTTTACTATATTTTCACTCTCTGAGGAAGGAAACTAATTTTCCCTAGCTTTAGCCATCTGAGAAGCTAGCTATCAAGGAGGAGATTCATCTGCTAATATGTCTGAAATGTAGCTGTTGAAATCTTAGCAAGTTATTTCCTTTCACAGCCAGTGGAAAGTAGCAGACATCTCTAGTGAGTGATACATCTCAGTGTAAGATAGGCCATATGAATCACCGTGTGGAAATGCCCATGTCTCTTCATTGACTATAGGCAACCTAGATGAAGAGTTTGGACTGAATGCTTAAATTTTAGAAGGTTAATGTTAAATTAGATGGGTGAAGCTGTCAATGTAGGTAAATTATCTTAAAGCGTGGATGCAAAACTGTATCTATACATAGTCCGTTAGATGAGTCTGTGGAAATGATTGATATGTTTTAAATCTGTATTTTATCATTTGCACTAAATGTTGTATATCACACACATGCAATTTAGCAGGCAATCAAATTACGTTTTAGTCAAGTTTTGAAACTTCTGATATCCCTCTGGATTCACTGAATTGTGTCAGTTATTGGGTTCTGGTAGCTGGGTTCATGACATAACATACATATTTTAGTGCACTTAAAAGACTGATAAATCTTTTGCTGTGATAATGAATTAAATCGCTGTTTAAACAACAAAGACATGGTATTTCTTGATGTTAACTCCAATAGGGTAACTAGTTTCAGTTTTAGCATAAGAATAATCTTCCAGTGCTGTAAACAAAGATAAATTAGTATAAAATTTTGCTTATTTAGAATTTTCCAATTAACTAATATTAATCAGTTTTCTGAAGTAGGCTTACTATTATTATCCTGATATCTGTAATTTGCTAAAGTTACAAGCCAGATTCTTTTAGAACTTACATCTGCAAGGATATAAGTAACTCTACACTGTTCCCTCTAAAGAATATACACTATTCCCAAAATAGCAAAAAACCCCAAAGACTTTATTTTTTAAAACTGCATCACCATTAAGTGAACTTGAAAATGTAGCTATCCAAACTGGTAAGTGCCAAATTCCATCTTCCCTTGCTAACTGTAATAATTCCTCCTTAAAAATACAATTTTAAATATCTTATATGGCACAATGTTTTGGGGTTGTTTTTTTTTTTTCAGTGCTATATGGGAGGACCTTAATCTCAAAATACATTATGTCCTGCAGTAATTTTCAGCACCAAGAGAATCAGAAAGATTAGATGTGTTTGAGCTTTCCAATCTGTAGTAATTGTCCACATCTAGCTTTATTTATTAAATATAGATGTAATTTTCCGTAACATTATTGGAAAGAAAATTCTGATAATCCTCAATGTCCAGTTATTTATGTTCAGTCTGAATAGTAAATCTGGACATCTTAATTACATTAAAAATTTATTATCCTTTTGTTTTTGTAATTGTTATTTTTTCCATAGACACCAGACGAAATTTGATTGCATATCTCTTAAAGGGAAAACTTACATTCATTTTTGTGTAAGTAAGGGTGTGCCTTATAATCCTTTAAAAAATTCACATATATATGATCACTTCTTAGACTACAGATTGCTTTTTTATTCTGTCAGTGTTTAGAGTCTCCAAATCCATATTTGCCTACTGTGTTTCAAAAGGGAATCAAATTGGTTTTGTGGTACATTAATGTTTTATGCAATATTCCATAGAGAACATTAAATAAAAATAAAAGAAAAAGGTTGACCTCTAACACTTACACCCATTTCTTATGTCAAACTGGGAGATGTTGAAAGCCCTATATGGTCGTAACCCTTCTATCTAACTGTGACCCTCCTTAACATTAAGCAGGTGACTCGATTAAACATAAATCAGGCATAAAATGCCCTGCATGAGGCAGCACAGTGAATCAAGCAAATTATCAAATGGCAAAACTCATTCTGTGCTCTGGGCAATGTACGCTGCCAGCACTTATACATCAAAACTTCACTCAATGTAAGATTGATTTTATTTTAGTTTGTTTATTTTAATTCCCTACAGCAAGCTGTGTTAGTTGTGTAAAACGCTGTCTGCATCATTACATTCCTAAGAAATGTTTTTCTTGTTTAGGAAAGGCCGATCACAATCTTAAGCAATGTAATCTATCTAAGACTAGATATGCTGCACTCTGTAGTACGTTCTAGTGGAGCTGATATTTCGTGCAGTAATAACGAAACTTAAGCTTCTATGATTGTATAGATTTTTTTCTGTTTGTTTGTGTGTATACACACACTATCAACTTTATCAAAAATATGAGCACCAAAGGGATAATGTTATAAAATTGAATTACCAGTAGCCATTGAAGATATTTTCCAGTTTCAGTAAAGATGCTGGGATTAAAGCGTGTAAGTCCAATCTTAAGGCAAGAATGAATTTTTATGTAAGATGATACATGTCTTCCTTTCACAGTTGCTTTTTATGCTGCCTTAAAACATGTCAAAATAATCCCCAGCAGAGGAGCCTAAAAGGAATGTCAGCTCTGTGGTTATGTAAATCGAATTGAGTGCTTTACAGCAGGTTTAAGATTTTTATAACTCAGGAGTTGTTAACAGCCAGCTGGTTTGTATCTGTTTTTTATGGTTATTCTTGTCATAGGCAGCCTCCACAATTTTTAATTATATTTTATGGTATGTGTTTTCCCTCCTCTTGAATCCCACAGCCACTCTTTGCTTCAAAAGATATTTTCCACTGGGAAGAGGAGAAGCATTGCTTTGGGACTCCATCATTAGAAATACTGTTGTATAATTACCTCCTGGTAACAACAGTGGAGTGTGAATCTCCATCGCAGATCTTTAACTTGCTATGCCAGGATGGAAATCTGTAGTATTCTGCACACCCGGTTAGGATGTGATAACTGCAGCCCTTAGCTCAGACTGTTGTCTTCCACTTTTAAAGAACTGATTTACAGTTTTTATTGCATTCACAATGGAAATTCCTCTTTGCTTCACACTTCAAGTTTGAATACATGCTTTGTGCTTTGAAGATTTGATTACTTTTTGTGTCCTGGATCACCACTCATTTTGTAACATACATTCTCAAAAATGCCATATTTTTAATTTATTTTAATGGCTGTAACAGTGATACTGGACAAATGTAATCTTTTAAATGTTTTTATAGCACTAGAATTTCAAGACTACAGTCTGATTCCCATCTGGAGTAGAAATAATTTAAAATATAGAGAAGAGCACTTTTCTCTGTCTGAAAATAAAACCACCATGCCTGACAGCCTGAAAAGCCAATGCCTTGTTTTTTGTTAGACTTTGAGAACTTATGAAATATTTAGTTATATATAACTGTGAAGACATTACCAGAAACTATGCATTCTTGAGTGTTTTACAGTGTTTTGTGATGTCCTCCCTCCGTGAAGGGAAACGGACCGCTCTCTAATTGTCTTTAATGGTAGATCTTCCTATTGAAACACCTCCTCTCCTGGCAGATGTAATGATGTAAGAGCGAGAGTCTTAAATAATTGATCATATGGAGAAAGCTGTTTGTAAGATGGTTAAAAGACTGTTAAGCTTGACAACTGTAAGATAACAGAAAGACTACTACAAGCCTTTTTTTAGGTGAGGTTGAGAAAATTAACACTTGTTTTTAGATACAGTCTAAAATAGTTACAGTCAATCTCACTTGAAAAGTCTATTTTGAAAGTGTAAAGGAAATAATATATGCATTTGTGTTGTATTCCAAGAATTGATTTGTGTAATCCAGTTTCATTATTTTAACAGACTGAAATCAATAGAAGTATTATCATCATATCTAATATATTCAGACATTATGATTCTATAGATCTTCTTGTATTACACAATATTATATTTAATTTTGAATGTTAAGTGTTTATTCTGACCCAGTTATAGTCTGATGCTTAATGTCAGCAGCTTCTGAACTACAAATTCAAATGTGTCTCTCTACTGCATTGGCTTTCTATTAATTTCTAGAGCTACACAGGAGCGTGCCATCTAACTAAACATAAATACATGGGATAAATACTTATTATCAGAATTGGTTTATCTGATGGAATTATTTTTGTAATATAATTCAGCAGGAAATTCGAACATCCTCAAAACATTTAGCTTTAAAACTACAAGGATGATGAAAATAAAGCTTGAATATTGGTAAAAATATAACGATCTTACCAAAGTAAGACATTTTTGTACGTACATTTTGAACATTTCATCATATTACTTTCATTTTTTTCGAATATTCATCTTATTTTATAAAGTTAAGAATGCATAGGAAGACTGAAGGTGGAAATAATAATAATAGCAAAAATAAAGAAGATAACACTTCCAAATGTGTAAGACAGGGATGTAACCAGTGCAAAAATGATACAACAGGAATAATACTAAAACTGCAAGATACATATGATATTATTTTTTAAAACTACATTATAGATACATATAGATACATACAAAACAAGAAAACTCATATTACCAGTACATACATTTTAGGAACAGAGTAATGCAGCTGTTACTTGGCTTCCCCTCTCACTTACCCCAGGCAGAACTGCCTGTATTTGCTAACCGTGACCTGCAAAATTAATCATCATTTCTTTCTTCTCTAGGGCTGTTGAGGATAGTGTGTATTGTTTAATGATATTTATTTGTTCAGGGTTCCAAAATACATCTAGAGATGATACCCTGAAAACTAGAACTAATATATTGAATTTTTACTTACTTCTTGTAGCCGTATTTTACAATTTGAAATAGAAAATCTATATTGAAAACACTCTTCTTTAAGGCAGTGCTGAGCCTGCCCTAAAATCTGTGTTTGGCTATCAGTGAAGCTTTTAGAAAATGCAAGGATACCTGCATAGTTCAATTAGGCAGTAGTATTTCAAATAAGATATTCTTTGGGTGTTACTGTGTTGTCTGCAGTACTTGACCTGCTTGGAGCAATTCATTTGAACAAATAAAAATACACAGTTTTGACTGAACTAGAGAGTTCCTATTGTTGTCAGATATTATCCATAAAGATCTTTTGAGGAACAAAGTCTGTGCCAGGATTGAATGAACCAATCAATCTGGAAAAACACACCAATAACAGAAGAGGCTGTTGTTCACATAAGTCTTTAATGCATTAACTAGATGGAACTTTGCATGAGAATCTTCCCCAATGTTAATACTTCTCTGTTTAAAACAAACATTAATTTTCTCCTTTTTGTGTGTGTACCCTTCATTTTGTATTAGAAACAAAATCGAGAATGCACTTTTACAAAATATGTTCTTAACCCGAAATTAATGTAGAGATAAAAAAATGATGTATTTTCCTACTGTATCCTTGAACAGGTAACCTGCTGTAATAGTTCTCAAATATACACCTGTTTTTTCCTGTCTGTAAAGGATGGAAAGATTATTAGATAATCATATTGTTCCTCTTTATTTTCAGGCTGTTTTTAAAAATATCTGATGGCTTTATGGTACAATTAGATTAGAATTATATTTTTTTAATCCTTAATATCCTGTTTTTCAGAATACGACTTCCTTTACAGCCAACAAAAAAAAAAAAACTAGTCACATTTTACAAACATAAGGTAAAATCATTATATTCCCTCTTAATAAATGTCAGTGATTTAGAAAGAATACATTTCACATTTGACTGGCTCAGGTAATAACAGAAGGATGGGAATTTTTTTAAACTTTATTTTATTTTAATAAAGCCCTAAGTAGCTTTCATGGAATTAAGATTTTTTTGCAAATCATAAAAATTTTAGAAGTGTTTTGATCTATTTTGTAAAATTTCTAAAGAATTGGTCTTATTCCCTCCCTGTTTCAGAATCTGAATTTCAAACTGGTAAGATATCTTGTATCTGTTAATTTGATGATTTTAAGAAAACACTTCAGCTAAACTAATAAAAATCCTAAATTTTTCTTTCCTATTTTTTGTCAATGCCTCCTGCAATCAAAAATGTTTTGTGACCTTTTAGGGTTCACAGTAAATTTGAAAGCAGTATTTCACTTTCATAGTTCCTTTGTGGATTTTTACCCATGTACTTTTTACACTGAATTGCTGCCTTCACTTCTTGGGCAAGTTTAGTCTGCATTTTATGGACTGACTTTGACTTTATAGATATAGAAGTAGGGCTGATAACAATATTAATAGGTGATTGACACTTTCTTTTTATTTGTATAGCTTTGTACAGCTCTTGGCTGATTTATATTAATAATCCTTCTGTAAGGTAAGGAAGTATTATCTCCCTCTAATAGGTAGATGAGAATAAAATTAAAATGTAGGTGACGTGATACCTTCTGGTAATGTCAGAATTAATATTCAAGATCTTATAATTTCTTCTGTTCTTTTGTTAGAAAAAATAATATTTTTAAGTAAAAGCACAAATTCAGAACTCATTCAGTTATTCAGATATTTTATTTCAGTTTCTCTTTTCAGATTCTTGCTACAAACTAAGGGTTTCTGTGGAAGAGATGCTTGGCACACATAGTTAAGCAGAGGTCTTGTAGGTGTGGGGTAATGATCTGTTTGGATTTAATTTACAGCTAACTGAAGATAAATCATAAGAAAATGGCAGACAGGAGAATCAGACAGGCCATCAGCTGTCTTAACCAAGTGACTGACCTAGGGGCATCTCTAAAGCTGCCAACATAACTGTTTATAGAATCTGTCAAAAAGCCAGATCCTACTGCTAGAAAAAATATCTTCCATAATTTTGCATCTGGACCTTTTTTATGAACACATAGGATGAGAAAAAGAAAGTACATGGTGAAGTGTTCAGTGGTAATGGCATTCTGCAGATATTATTGCTTCTGTTAATCCTTGTGTGAAACACTCAATTCTAGTGAAGGACTGCTCTGAGAGAGACAGCACAAAAGTAGGAACTTTGAATTGGACTAAAGATGAATTTTTTGGTGTTTATATGATATCTTGAAGTAAAAACACTGGTTAAGATATCTCTTTGCTAAAAGAGTAAGACTAAGGTGAATTGATGCTACAATTTTATGCAAAAATTATTTGATCCTATTGATAAAGTGGATATTTCAAAGAATCGTAGAATGATTTGCATTGGAAGGGGCCTTTAAAGATCATCTAGTGTATCCTCTCTGCCATTAGCAAGGACATCTTTCACTAGATCAAGTTTCTCAAAGCCCCCTCCAACCTGACCTTGAACACATGTCTCCCATTAAGGGGCATTCACAGCTTCTATAAGCAACCCATTCCAGTGTCTCACCACCCTCACTGTAAAAAATTTATTCCTTATATCCAATCCAAATCTGCCCTCTTTCAATTTAAAATTATTGCCCTTGTCCTGCCACTACAGGCCTTGGTAAAAATTCTGTCCCCACTTTCTATAAGCCCCCTTTAAGTATTAAATGGCTGCAATAAAGTCTCCCTGGAGCCTTCTCTTCTCCAGGCTGAACAATCCCAAATCTATCAGCCTTTCCTCTTAGAAGAGGTGTTCCAGCCCTCTGGTCATTTTGTGGCCCTCTGGACCTGCTCCAACATATCCACGTCTTTCTTGTACTGTGGATCCCAGAGCTGGACATAGTACTGCAGGTGGAATGTCACAAGAGAGTAGACAGGCAGAATCACCTCCCTCGACTTGCTGGCCATAGTTCTTTTGATGCAGCCCAGGATACAATTAGCTTTCTGGTGTTCTGTCAGTTTGGTGTAGAAATGTCAACAAACAGTTGATTTAGGTTGCTGGAAGTAAGAATCCATCTAAAATTCCTGTATATTATCAACATTGTAGGAGGCAATGTTTTCCATGCACTGAAGCCATTTTATAATTCATTCTGTATTTCATGCTCTTTCATATGAGGAATATCAATCACTTATGCTTGAATGGTAACAGTTTCCAGTGGAAGTAGAACATTTCACTAATTTTCCCTGAAGTTTTCCTGCAATGTAAGCTTTCTTACAAAAAACGTGAAAATGGAAAAAAAACTACTTGTAAGTATTTTTCGTCAAGAACATGGTCAGATGAGACAATGCTTTAGTTCTATTTTTGAAATGTGTTTTCTGTAGTTGAGAAGGGCAGGATATCAGCAGCAAAGAGAGAAAAATGTAAATACAAATGCATGTACACTCTTCAGATTTGATCATGATACTACATTGTGCATATATGAATGTCTCTGTAGATGATATGGCATCTTTATTAAATATTATTGCTGGAAGGACAGGATCATGTTGATTCATCTTGCCTTTATTATGTGAAACCTCCACTGTATACGACCCGTTGGTTGGCATGCAGTTTAGATAAAACACAGTCCTCTTGTGGCCTGTTATTGCCATTGAAAATCTGTTTTGATAGATGGAGGAAATACTCTTTTTAAAGCTTGGCAAAGAAATATAGCATGTGACTAATACATCCAATTAAAGAAAAAGCTAGAAATGTCTCATAAACGTTGTGAACCACTGGCAGAAAAAATTTCCTTAATTTTATGGGCTGTAAGTGCATCACAAAGTTAAATCCAACAACAGGTCAGCATCCTTTTAAAAAGTAATTCCTGTGTTTCCAAAACTGAGCATGTGTTTTAACATGTCTTAACTAGTGATTAAGAATTCAATTCTAAAGAAACTCAACAATTCAATGTAAGGAATTGCCACAAACCCAGTCACTTCCCCTTCTTTCCTCAGAATTTTATGCATGCTAAAAATAGTTTAGAGTTCTGCATGTTAGCTGTCCACTTGGCATGCTTCAGAGCTAGTATGAACCTCACTTTGCTTTCAGAAATGGCCACCAAGCTCTTTGGGCTGTGTAGTGACAAACGTTAATTATGATCAACACTTTATACTTGCGATCTTATTAGCTATCTAAGTGACTTTAAGTCAACATTAGTGTCAAACCACTAGAATGATGTTCTTATTTCTAAGATAAAGTAATAACAATGCTCCTATACCATTTTTTCAAATGATTCATTCTGAAAATTTTAGTCTAGAAGTGATAGTTTTGAAGACTAATAATATGTAGAAAATTCCGCAGAAATACACATACGCTGTACAGGATATGCATATTTTTATTTGAAAAATTAAGAACATTCTCTCTACTGGAGTGGTGATACTCTCATTGCTAAGTATCGAGATTGCATCTTGCAGAAGTTAGATTACTCATGATTAGGATAAAAAAAGTGAGTTATCTGGATACTAATTAAATTTTTGTCAGTTACTTCTGTTACTCACTTTGTGCTAAACATGCAGTCCATTTTGCCAATGTGAATGTCAGTTAAATCTAAAACTTGGAATTTAGAAATTATAAGAAAGAAAGTCATAACCCAGAGGAAAGAGAAATTATAAAATTCACATCTCATTTCACTCTTATGCAAATGCTGACAAGGTGGAGGAAAGTGATTTTCAGTAACATAGATTTGTGAAAATCCTAATCTGTTGATATCTTGTTCATTAGTGGCTGAAGAAAAGATTAATTAAATTACCTGCTGCAAATTATAATCTGGTTCCTCCTACAGTATGGGAAATCTGTGAAATAAATGTTGTCATCATATTTTGTCTGTTGATTGATGCCAACAACTTGAGAGGTAACAAAATTTTATCTTTTATGAGGTATTGATAGCAATGTACATATAATGTTTCATTTACACATGATATCATGAGAATTTCTTGGGTTTCTGACAAAAACAATGTTGCGATCCCATTATGCTTGGATATTTGGTGAGCTTTGAGTATTTGTCTGTAATGAGGTAGACAGTGATACCAATCAGTTGTCAGCTGCAAAGATTATGCCTTTTGTAAGCATGTATGATCATGTATGTAAATCTGGCTTTACAAATGGCTGCAGGTTTTTATAATATAGACTGCAACTACATCGATACCATAGAAACTGTAGAAAAGTTACTGCATGTTTGTTTTTGTATTATAAACAAATACAATAATTATGTAGGCATTATAAATACCATGTTTTCCCCTTTAACATTATTAAGTCTTCAGGAGTTCACATTTTGAATACCAGGCAGTTCTGAGGTACAAAACAAAAGTATTCGGAGATGGTTTTTTGAGATAACACAGTGGGCTTGAGAGAACTCCCTTAATTATGGGTGATAATTTGGTGATGCTTTGATTGAGTGCTGGGACATGACACAAAAGCACTTCATCCCACTGTCGTGCCATAGTTTGTATCAGAAAGAGATATGGGTGCCTTCAAATGTAGAAGTCCACCACAGTGTGATTTGTCTAGTGCCTTGGTTGGCACTCAGGGTGCTGCGCATGGGATTTAGTGTCCTGTTACCTGTTGCAACAAGTAGAGCATATAGGTGAGAGAGGTCTGTCTG
The DNA here is from genome assembly GCF_965140245.1 of Athene noctua. Lineage (NCBI taxonomy): Eukaryota > Metazoa > Chordata > Aves > Strigiformes > Strigidae > Athene > Athene noctua. Next base: position 221,136,240 of record NC_134037.1, read on the forward strand.
TAAGAATTGACTGCCTTTTCATCTGAAAGCAGGGCTACACAGTGTTCCCCGTAAGTCATTATCACAGCTACTTTGTACAGTATCACAGTTCCGCATCACAGTACAATACTCTTGCTATCACTGTGCTGTAATAGTACATTTAGCCCCATGCCTTGCCTCTGGCGCAGTGTAATGCATAATGGATCTGACGAAACTTAAAAAAGAAAAGAAAAAAAAAAAAAAAAGCAAAAAAAAAAAAAAAGCCCCAAAGCCACAGTGCAGCTCTTGAAGTTACAAAACTTAAAGTGAATGGAGAGATGGAGGAGGAGAGGACTCTCCTGACCCTTACACCTGAATTCTTTACATTTTGAAACATGAAAATTCTCTTACCCAACTGTCTGTGTTAAAAAAATTATATATTTTTGCCTTGAAATAGCCAGTGAATAGCTGGGATTTTTTCCAGCATTAAATTGACTTCTGTTATTATAATGATTGGTGCAACCTGCTTTGAACATTGCAAACACAGGCAATCAGAAGAATATTTTAGAATTTGTCAGTGTATATTGTAATGTAAATGTTTATGTTTTCTTTTTTGTGGGTGGGAAGCAATATCTACTTTAAAGCTAAATATAACAAAACAGTCAAAATTGTTCTTTAAAGATATTTTAATTTTATTTATACATGTAGGAGATTCTTAGGCTGGTAATGAATAATCCTATTAAAACTTTCTTTAAAATATATTAAAATAGTAGTTTACTATGTCTACTGAAGATACACTGATGAGCAGCTATGATAATAATTCATCTTAGTTAGGGAAGGCAGTTTTTTGCAGCTAAAGCCCTACATTCCTTTTCTTCTGTTTTTGTGAGTAATAATAATGCTGTTTTCATTTCTTGTGGAAGGCAGGAGCCTGAAGTAAGTCTGTAGCTGACTATTCTTGTGCACTGAAAGTGAGGATCTAATCTTGCTTTCTTTGGGCAAAAATGTTGCTTTGGGACCACAGCCATAAAGGCCACAGTCTTTGATACCACGTTGAGTAAATATCAGTGGGCTGTTTCTTCAGTGTGTGGATGCAGGGCAGAGAACAGGTCCCTCTGTGGGCACATCCATACTACCAGAAGGCTATAAAAGCTAAAACTGCCCTGCTGCCATCCACAGCTAAAATCTCATTTTATTCTGAACTTGTTCTGATGCCACAGACACTTATGCACATGAATAAGTTAAATTTCACACACATGATTAGGCATTTGGACTGCAGTGGGTCTATTGGAAAGAATTTGGCAGTTCTGTTTGCAAGGCTGATCTCAGAAGTTGTAGGGAGATGTACTTCCACAGGGCCATCAGGCTGCCTCAACAGTGTTTAGATATTAGTTTAATCAAAGAACTGTGTGCCATTACCCCAGGATCTGTGTCAAGCTGTGGATTAGGTTTATAAAAAAAACTACAAAAGCTCCTGCTGGTTGAAAGATTATGACTATTTAGCTACATTACTGCTGTTACAGGCATGAACACGTCCTTTCAGTATTTTTGAATTGTAGCACTGTTACAATTAATTAATTGTGTCCATCTTGTTATAAATTAGACTGATACTACTGATTTTCTTATTGTTTTTTATTGGTTTTGACAGTATAACCTACTGGATTTGACTGTATAACAAACTGAAATACACTTCTCTAAACTGGACTCAATATGTCAGTAAAAGACATTGTAGTTAGTCAAATGTTAAATCAAGAAAATTCATGGAACACCAATAATTACCAGTAACTGTCATTATGTTAAAGCTTTTAATTTCTCGCAACAGCGAGAATAGCGTTGTGAGAACATTAGATAATACACACAAAAAGAAGAAAGGAACTTCTGTTTGCAAAAAGTGCAGGGAAGTTGTTCCCATAATAAGTCATTCTATTAAACAAGAGCCATTATTGCACTCTAGCAATGCAAATGTAAACCAGAAAGTCTGTTAGGAACTAAGCATCATTGTTAGAGTAATATATTGTTAGTATATATATTTTCTCTTCACACATACTTTTTTTTTTTTTTTCTGAATTGCAAACTATTTGGTTAAAGAGAGTGGGGATCAAGATTCAACACTTAAGGAAAAAGGTTTTTTAAAATTGTTCAAAGCTGACCTCTGCTTTTAAAAAGGTTGATCTGCACTTTTTCATCTGTTTAGAAGCATACATTTTTGGTTAAGAAATTGAAGACAATCTCTTTGTCTTTTTCCTAAGCTGGGGAGGTTGAGATAAAAAAGAATGCCTGCTTTAAAAGTCACACATGGCTGTAATTTAAGATTTTTTTTACCTCATTGTCCATAACAGTTGAAAGAAACCTTCAATGAAAGTTTATTAACTAGGCCAATGCCTGAGGCAATAAAGGTTCATTTATTACCAGTTTCTTGGCTGTTTTTCTTCTTCTATTTTTCCGTTAAACTCATAGCGTAAGATAATACTTCACAAAATTAAACCTTTGACCTTCTGTGAAGTTAAGTCGCCTTTGATTAGATAAAGTAACAATTTATGGTCCAGCATGAGGTTGCACATGAAATGAATAATGCAACAGACTGAATGAGAGCTGAGAATCTATTGCTTTTGAAAAGATGACTGTTGTTTAAGAAAGAATGTTCTCTCTTGTATTGTAGTGATGCTGTATGCATTCCAGTAGGATTTTAAACTGTTGCTGAAAAGTACAATATAGCCAGGCAGTTACGCAGTATACATTGTTTAATTCTGTCACAACTTCACCAAGCCAATAGTAAATTCACAGATTACAAAACCTCATTAAGCTATAACAGTAATTTGTTGTGGTATTTGAAATGTACTTTATGATTTCATTTTTTACTCTTCAGTATTAAGGAATAAATCCACAATAAAGAATAACTTCATGGAATGTAAGTCCATTGTTTCCATAAATGGCAAATACTAGTGATAAAATAATTACTGTTACGCATTTTTTTTTTTCAGCATCATTCAACCTGCCAGTAGTTCTTATTCAAAAAATAGTATTAAATTTTCTTTACTTTTAACAAAACAAATCAAGAGGACACTACTTCTTTCTAGGTCAATGTTTTATTTCTGTAACTGTGTTATTAACTGTGGGGACATATTGTAAGTAAAAAGATTTTTAGATTTGAAGACTGCTGTGGAAATTTAGCTCTTTTCCTTGTTTATTTTAATGCAATACCCAGACCTCAAAATTCATATTGCAATTTAAGAGTAGTTACAAGTCTGATTAGTCTGATGAACAACAGATGGTTTGAGCCTCATGTACACAGGTTTTCTCCCAGTGCCAGACTGGCAATCTCATTTTAGTTGCACCAGTCTAAACCAGATCACATGGCTGAGTTTTTCTAACTATTCCTTCTTTAACAATATTTAATTGTTAATGCAATCAGTTGTTGCACTTTTTTTTTTTTTTTTTTTTTTTTTTCATGGCTCCTTTAATGACAGCCCTTCTAAAGATGTTAAAAATTTATCTGGATGAGCAGCGTATGCTGCACCATGCAAGTACAGCTAGAAGGGCCAGACAAGAATTTCTTGATTATCCCAAATTAACCAGTAATGAAATTTTTAGGATATACCAATATTGCTGTATCGGATCAATCACAATCAAGACACAATAACAGAAATAAGGCTTCTGAATAACTGTGAGAGTCAAGGCCTACATTATACATAAAGGAAGCTACTAATAAGACTCAGTATATTTTAGCTGAACATTACGGTGTAGTCTGAAGTTCCCCTTTCTTCAATCCAGCCTATGTAATCAGACCTCTGTCCTCTTGTAGATTGCTTTCCCCTTCTTGTTTTATGTATCACACTATATAAAACACCCATTAGATCAGAGACTAAGGTTAGGATCCTATTTCATTTGAAATAACTGGGCAGCAGCGTAATAAGCTACCAAAAACTTGTACCTGAACTGCTGAAACCCGTGAAACCAGTGCAATAATCTACAGTGATCGGGGTCAAGTCCTAGGAGGTAACTCTGCCTTTCTGTCTCAGGCAGAGTTTTTCAGATTTTAGTAAGAATTTTGCCCAAGAACCTCAATATGAAATCTGGAATTAAGTCAAGAAAAGACATGAATTATTTTCAAGTCAGTACCACTGAAATAAACTATAAGAAAAAAGGATTAAGCATTAATTTGAAATAACGGAAGGAGTTCTTTCAGAATTTAGATGAGATTTGGACCTCCTCTCACGCAATGAATAAAGCCTTTCTGCAGAATGAACTTTCCAACAAATAAATGAAATTAAATGTAACATACTGCTGACAGTCATATTTTGGTTTTCTGCCTGTTCTGTGATGGCAAAGGTAATGTATCTTAAAAATGTTCGCAAAGTCCTAAAGAAAGAAGTTGTGAAAATATGTATATATTACTGGATTTTTTCTGGACTCATAAAAATGTATATATATGCTATATGTAAAGGAAGGTAATAGTTATATTAAGGAAGTTATTAATTATTTATTGAAATAGCTATTAGGAATTATAATTACTATTGGGCATAGTTCTGTGAAGGAAGTTAAAAGTGAATTAAGATCATTTGCTTAAATAATTTTGTAAGTTGTCCCAGGACCAAGTTTAGGCATGCAATTCAAAAATGTCTATTTTGAGACATATTTGTGGCTGAAAAAGTTACACTCATAGGTCCTTTTTTCCTTCACAAATAGGGTATGTTGTAAGCTGCTTGTGCCATCAAAACTGAAAGCTTTAAGAGCTCTCTCTTAAGGTAGGAAACAGTATTTGTTGGAAGGCAGAAACCCTGGATGTGATTTAGTGCCCACCGGTAATTCGTACACATTTTGAAAATCTGTCATGATATATGACAACTCTCTCGGGTGGTTTGCTTTTAAAACAGAATTGTTTTCTGAAGATGCTATGTTTTTTGTCATTGTTTTCAGTTTCATTCACTCATTTTTCAGCATTAGAGACCACACATACTGGGCATACTTCTGGTCTCATTCTCACCCACGAAATTCTGACTTCAGTAGAGTTGCATGGGTGTAAATTAGACTAGAATTTGGCAGGAGAAAGCTTATGATTATATTTGGCAGAGGCAGCAGGCTGCAACTTTATTAACATAATTAACAGCTACAAACACACCCAACAGGCCAAAGTAATCCAGTGACAGAAGAGAGAAGGTCTTTGTAGGAAAGGATCATTCACGCTTTCTTTTGGTGTTCTGCTTCTTGTTACTGAGTTCCTACTAAGGCCTGGAGAGCTTTCAATTGAGCTGTAATTCAAATTCATACGGCTCCTACACGACACCTTGAACAGACTTTTGCTGATGAGTCTATAGGAACTGTCAGCAATACTGAGATTACTTCAGAAGTGCGATGGTTGAATTGAACTTTACTTTCTGATGTTTTGCTTTTTGAATTAAATTGTTGGACAAGATTAATTGCACGCAGTAAGAGATTTAAATGAATAGCTTTATAAAGCATTAAAGTTCTAAGTATGTCACACAGGAAAAAAGCTGTAAGGTTTAAATGAATAAATGTATTTAATGCATAAAATGTCTAGGCTAATTTTTTAATTCCTTTACTAACATCTTTTATTGAAAAAACATACTTTATTCATCCATCTTAGTTATACTGCTGTGGTTGTGGTAATTTAATATTCCTGCTCTTCGCTAATCTTCTGGTTCAACAGAAGTAAACAATAGGTTTCATAAATTAAAAATATGCTCTTCAGAACATGCTTCTAAAGATAAAAAACAAGGCTGTAAACATTTATGACTGAAACAAACTAGATTGTTCAAATACTGCCATGATGTATCATGTATATCAATATGGCACTGATATCAGTTAGAATGCAAACAAGGTTTTAAATGATGTGCCCCTTCATTTCAGCTGGAGAATCCGCTTTACACCATCTGCCTATCAGATGGTTAGGAACCAGGACTGCGTATTAATGCCACATGTTCGATTTTCTTTCCTCTTGTAATGGTTAGATTCATATTGCTAATAGCTGTGCATGAGCACTGTCGATGAAATTTGTGTGACGATGGAGTGATGAGATATTTATAAAGCTGCCTGTCTCACTGCATAATCAGCAGGAAGAATGCCAGACATAAACAACTTATCAATTTCAGAATATTAATGACAACTACCATTGACTTTAATCCACTGAATATTTTGGCCTGGATACTTTTTAGCTGTTCAAATAAATATTTGTTAAGAATAAAAAATACCTAAGTGGCTGTTTGGTGTGATCCTTATTTCATTAATTTCAGTTGCCTTTATAGATGACTTCTGGTTATCTTGTATTTGAAGATAAAATTTCTGTAGTGTAGAAAAGTATTCACCTCAGAAATTCCTTGGCTACTTGTTGTAAGAGTAAAGTGATATTAAATAATGTTTAGATCAAAGGCTTTTTTGAACAATAAATTAAAAAAAAAATTCCCAAGTATTTACCCAAGTATCTACCCATACCTGAACTTTATTAGTATTTTCAACTATTTCAGCTAATAGATACATAGCAGCTAGTGAGATAAATTGGGCCCTGTGCTAGAAAGGATGTTTTGTCTTGTACCATACCATATTATACCACAGTGCACCAGTGATTATAATGCAAGGGGCTCTAGTAACTGGCTCAGGACTTTCCTTGCCACTTGCTTTGCTATATCGTGACAGTAAAGTGGTAGGAGAAAGCAAAGCAGAAACTGTGCTGTAGGCTGGAGTTGCTGTGAGGAATGGCATTAAACTATAATTCTGAGGATTATTCCTTACTCACATTTCCCCCCCACTTACACTGGTTATATGAGACACTCATTTCAGATTCATATAGTTTAAATTAATTGCCGTAGAGCAAAGTAATCATTTCAATCACTTATGCAGTTGTATCAGAGAAGGAATGAAATTAGTAGTTTAATTTCTGCTTTTTTAAATTATCATTTATTATCACAAGCATTATCTCGCAAAAATCATACTACAGAACTAAGCAATCTCTATTTTAGTTTCCCAGTCCCTATCCAGAGGTTATGGCTTCCTCTACAGAGAAGCATTATGGCTTACTTTGGAGAGAAGCACCAAAGCATACTGTTTTGCAAATTATGTAGCAAAAGAGAGTTTCTATTTTTAGTGTTTCTGCAGTGGGCTCACAAGTCCTATGTCCCGTGTCTGTTTAATAAGGTATTTATTCTAATACTTGTAAGCACTTAAAAACTGCTGATCTGGAAGTGCAGTCACAGCCAAAAGTTTGAGGCCTGCTGTTGTATTCATTGGTTATATTGTATTTGAATATTCCTTCAAAGGATTGTTCTTTAAAGATGCTAGTTTTAGCTTGTAAGTAATGTATATTAAAAAAAAAAAAAAAAAAAAAAGGAAGTGTAGGTTGTTGTATTGTTTAATGAACACAGGATGCAAACCAAAGTTCAGAGGTGCACCATTCCTTTTTGTGTGGCCTAATTTAGGGACTGTAACCAAATTTGTATAATGTATAACTTCATATCCTTCCTCTAAGGTAAAAATATCATTGGAAGCAATCCATGTTATTGTCAATACCTTCTTCGGATCAGAACATGCACAATTTGTAATAGCAGTGGAAACTAAAATAAAATTAAACCCTTGTATTTATCCACCTTCTGATTTGATTTTTGGTATTTGGTACATCTTTTTCTACCTGAAATAGCAGTTTTCTAAATAATATTGATCTGCCTATGCAAAATATATTTATCACATACTTGGTAATTCTCATTGCACTTGAAGGTGGTAGAAGTCAGCCTGTGAGGAGGGTTGGAAGGCTGGAACTGTTTGCTAATCTTTATGTGGTCATGCAAAGAAATAAGGGAAAGCAACCTTGAGTCAAGCTATAATATATTCAAAGGCACCTCTTATGGCCACCTCATTGCTTTCCTGTTGTCTGTTCACCTTCTGCCTTCTCCCTGTTGGGTTTTGACTTCTGTCCCTCCCCATCGTTAGCCAAAAACATGGCGCGAGTGAACTCATTTTCCATTTAAGGAGGTAAAGGAGACAACAAGAGGCCCTTGGAAGCAATGTTGGTGGCAATATTTACCTCAGCAGCCTGGGATTATTTGCTTATTTGGTCTTTCCTACTAAATTGCACTCTTTCTATGCTGGCAGGAGCCTTGGCCCACTAGAACAGTAAGTTGTGGAGCTAATTCCTCTCGAGATCCATAAGACACTTCACACCTCTCAGAGTAGCTGAAAACCAGACAAGCAGGTGCCTTTAAACTAATTACACTGAGTTTTTTCAAGCCTTCTCCATGGTCAGGGCAAGAATCTTGATTCAAAATGATGAGGGTCTGCTCTCCTCTTGTGGTATCACAGGCTGAGATTGCATATAATGCCTTCTCTTTAATTTCTTTTAATTATATTTAATTTCCATTTTTGCCCCCCCCCCGGATCAATCATGTGGGGTAAGCAGCTCTTGTGAAGTTTTGACACTGACTTCTGTCTGCTGCCATCCAGGCTGGGGCAAAGGGATCTGAGGGTAAAGGGATCTGACTGGGTAGCAGCACATTTTGGGGACAGCAGAATTATCCTGCCTCAGGGAAGAGAGCAAAAACATATGCTTATGACTTTGATTAAAGGCTGTATCTAATTTTGCGTTTTAAAGGACTGTTTTCCTGGACTATTTCTCTAATTGCTTTTGACAAAGAGAAATCTCATTTTTGTAGAACGTTCTTGTGAATGGCTGGATGGCAGAAATTTGGTTTGGTTGGAAGAGCACTCGGATTGCCTGAAGGAGGCTTTGGGATTGGGATTAAATGAGTTTAATACTTCCTCTTCTCATTGATAAATACCTTAATGCCTTGAAGTTTGGGGAAAGCAAAATAAATAATTTACCAAGTACTAACCTTTCTTCTAAAAACAATTCCTAAAACGATCACATCTCCTTGCTGTTTTGTGTGAAATGAGAAATAAATGTCTGAGTTCTTTCATCTGTTACTCATAAATAGAAACTATAGACCATTTTTTTCTGGGTTTTTAAGATTTTCAAATGTCTAAGCATTGGGGTTTTTTTCTATGTACAGGTATGTACTGTTCACCTGTTCATACCCAGACACTTATGACAACATTTTTGAAGCTAAGTTAGATTTCTGAAAGCATGTATTTGTACCTGCAGTTAGTTATGATTGTATTATGACTGCAGTTACTGGATACCAAGTTAAGATTTAGGTGGATATATAGGAGTAACTCACTAAATGTGGAACATTTTAGTTGGAAAAGTTGATAGCTTTCAAATCTAAGAGGAATAATAATCTGCAGTGTTCTCCATTACATAGCAAGCATAAAGGAAGAATAACAGTCTGAGTCCGTACAATAATGAAGAATCATAGGATAATGCATATTAAATTTTCTTCATACTTCTTTGCAGGCCTGACAGCAGCAGCTGCAGCGGCAGCAGCTGCCACCAATGCCGCCATAGCAGAAGCAATGAAAGTGAAAAAAATTAAATTGGAAGCTATGTCCAACTATCATGCAAATAATAACCAGCATGGAGCAGACTCTGAAAATGGAGATCTGAATTCAAGTGTCGGTAAGTCTCAGATACAGCATTATTGTATGTCGATAATGCTCTGATTTTTTTTTTTTTTTTTTTTTTTAAATGGTGATCCTTCTGGACTTCCTTCTGAAGTCCTTGATTTGGTGTAAAAATTTGCATATTTGTTTTCCTTTTCTTACTTTTAGTTTTATTTTGTATCTGACCTTTACGCCAGCGTTCAGTGTTGTTGTTAGTATAACAAAAACATTCTTTCCTTTGCAGGTTACTTTTGCAGACTCCAGTTAATATTTTCCATGAAAGAAAGTGGTTTGATTGCTTAGAGTTCATTTTTCAAAGTACAGGTGGGGTGACAGATGATGGTGTCAAAGTGAAATTTAACAATGTCTCCTGCTCAGTGTGCTGGGTATCGACTTTAGGTAATTCAGAACACAAGCTTGAAAGCAAAATATTTCATACTTTCATGTGCCCTGTGACAAAAGGAAAACATACATACACAATAAATTATTGCCATGCTCTGCAGTTCCTATCATATTTTATTTTAATAAACACATTCTTAAAATGTAGTTAACAGGTTTTTCCATTTCTTAAGCAGCCATCAGCAACTCTTGTTCTTTCTCAAAAAAAGAATCGTTTCAGTATACTTTATTCATTTGTTTGGACGATTTGTTTTGCTAAAGCATACTTCAAAGCTAGAATAACTTTTTGTTGTTGTTGATTAAATCTTTAATCATCTGTGTGTGTCTGCTGTAAAATGTTTTGTTATGCCATTTCATTGTATTGGCTCCTTTTATCATGTTGAGACAGTATTAACTCAGCAACAGAAATTCAATGACAAAGAAGTACGTTCAGAAGACTGCAGGCAAGATTGGTGTATATTGGAATAAAATGGCTTAAGATAGGGATTTTTTGTTTGGGTTCTTTTTGCTCTTTTAGTTTAGTTTTGTTTATTTTTTAGTTTTTAATCTCCTAAATACATTTGAAATGAGTCTTAGAGAGTTACGTACTAGCCTTAAGATAAATAAATATGTGTCTGTGAACAACTTTTCTGTACAGTTCAGTAGGCATTGGTAAGTTATTATTTAGAAATAACATGAATTGCACTTCAAAGAACCAGTTCACCTAAGCACATGCTGTTTTAAATAACAACAATATGTACGCATTACTGCATAAGGAGATGACTAGATTTTTTTGTTTTCCTTTTAGAGAATGGCTTAAAAAAATGCCTCTGTGATAGTGAAGAAAACAGTCTTAAATGAACGTGTTAGTACTCGGATAACAACATGTGCAGTCACTAGGATATTAGTGGAAAGATTGTACTCTTGGAGGGAAGAGAAGAAGGGGTAGAGAGGAGGTGCCTTTCATATCTGGGAGGAGGAGATAGGTACAAATGAAGTGGAAGGATCAGGTGGCTCTAGCGTACAAGAAAAGTAAAGTCATGAGAAAGAGTGATAAGTATAAATGCAAACTTGGAGGGTAAAGAGTCTGCACTAGAACTAGAAGCTAGTTCAGATTTGGATTTCAGACTTAGATGAATGCATTATGTGGAACAGAATGTTCACATATTGGATTATGGAACTGTTATTCTGCTTGGCAGTTCTAGTGACAAACTACTTGTACATCCATGGAAATGCAAAGTTAAAAGGTAATCAACATCTAAACCACGTGAAGTATTTGTAGGAGAGTGGGTGGAGGGAAAATCTGAATTTCCTCTGAATATAAAAGAAAAAAAATCTATTTTGAAAGCATTATTTGAGGCATTTAGATAACTAATCTGCTCTTACACAGCTTAATAATTTTCTCTCTTAAATAGCTATTTTATTAGGGCAAAGTTAGCAAACCAAAATTATTTATCATCACTGTCAAAATTTCCTCTCAGCCCCTTAACTTACTTGTTAACTTCAGTTAATTTCCCAATTTAACTGAATGAAGAACTAATCCATTTTGTTCAGAAAAAAAATGGCTCTTCTGAGAAGAGTGAATAGCATTCCAGTTGTCTCCATTCCATGCAGAATGGTTATGGAAATACAGTGTGTTTGTCTGTGTATCCAGTCTGAGCTATACTCTTCCTATGGAGGTTTTCTCAAAACCAGTTTGCATTTATTTGTTTCTATTATAGTGAGCCCTATCTAGTGTCCAGTGTTGGTTAATGCCTGTGGAATCAGAGCAGTGATTCCTACTGCTACTAATGATAGAGTATTATTAGGTTCGTTAAGAGTTAAGTCTCTCTTTATTAGTTGTATTTTTGAAAATTAGCATATTGTATTATCTTGACAAGAACTCGTATTTCAAAGGTGTTGCTTTGTAGTAGGCGTGTGCTTTTTTCTCCTCTTGCATTTTTTTCAGATGTTTATTTATGTCTTTTCAAATAAATTTTATGAAGTCCGTATACCATTAATGTTTTAAGTTACGGCTTTTTAGGCAAGAATTTGAAATACTACATTACTGAGTGTTGACAGGAAGAAGAAAAAAAAAACCAAAAGGAAATAACTTGATACTGGTTTATATTTTAAATTATGTTATGTGCCTGACCACATTGAAAAGGAACAAACAAACTAACCAACCAAGCTAAAAGCTGAACTAATACATCTTAGCCCATATGTAACAGGCATTATGGTGTACCAGTGTACATGGATTGATCATACAGTGTTCTTAGGCTGTTCTGATATCTATGTAAAAGAAGATAAAATATCGGCTCTTCAGTTGAGGTTTACTTCTGAATTGTCTTGCTTTTTGGTTTTAATCAGATGCTTAATGTGAATTATAGTAGTCATTTTTGTAGATAAACATTGTATAATTATACAGAGCACTACACAAATATATTGACTTGGTCTTTTGAAGCAATGGCCAGAAGGTTAGTGACTGAAGGGAGTTAAAGAAGCCAATGATACTAATAAGTAATCATTTTATACCCCTCAGTTTTGCATGGTAACCTTGAGCTTGCATCCTCCCACCAGAATTATCATTTTAGAAGGGGGAAAAAAAGGAAAAAAAAAAAAAAGAAATTACAGAGGAATCAGAGTGAGGTATTAGCACACTGAGTAAAATATATGGCTGCAACGCCTTTCTCCCCCATCCACAATCAATTGGATTCTTTTAGTTTAATATTTACTTGCTAAGATGAGATGCTAGTCTGCATGGTGATAAACAGTCTGCTACTGGCATCTGAAGGTGACCTGTCAGTTCATATGGACAAATCTCCTGCTTACTGAAATGTACAAAATAAATCATTAAAGCAGGCAGGTGCTCATTCCCAGATTTAAATCACCATAGATTTATGATTTGAATTAATGCTTCATTTGGTCATAGAAATAGATGCTGAGACAAATGATATGCAGTGGTTGGGGGCTTCCATACTGTAGCCATCCTAATATTGATTACTGAGATGTCTTTGCAATCTCTTGTTTATATCAAGTACTGTCTTGTGACAGCTTGGCTGATATGAGCTACATTGCAGATAAGAAGAAAAAATGTCCTGGGTTCTTTTTAGTGGCAATTCTACATGCAACATGCAGGATAGATAAATTATTGGGTTTTTGTTTAAAAAATGAATTCCATATGGCAGCAAACAAAAAAAAGATTATACTGTGTGTTGTTTTCTTTTTTTTTTATCCAGTTGTGGAATTGAAAGAAAGAGTGACAAGGTCAAACTTTAAATTTCATTGAAGAGGTTCTGCTCTTTGTCATATTAACATCTTAGGATGATATTAGGATCAGTTATGTATTTACTGTCTAATATTCCACAGTTATGGATAGGTAGAGCAGCTCAATTATTTCTTTGCTGCTTAAGTGCTTACTGCCCTGCTATCATACTTCATTAACCTGCAGCAGCAATGATAGAAGCCTTTGAAAGTAAATATGTTTAAAGCTATTTCTGTGAGCTAGGCTTTGCATTCTGTAACATGGTAGGAAGTGAAGAACAGTCCATATACTTTTGCTTCCCGAACATTTTATATAATGAAAACACTATGCGTATACTTCAGGGAATACTCAAAGGATTTGTAAAGACCTTTGCCACTTGCTAAAATCTGACTCATAAAACTTGTAAACAATTATCAACAATAGTAAATTACTTGCTTAGTAGGAAATGAGTTCATATCTATTCAAAATGTGATCTCAAAACAGATGTCCCAAGAAAATATCATTGTTTAAACTGCATTCATACTGAAAAAAATGCTATTATTTCTTTAAGGAAGTGAAGCAATCATGAAGACTTTGGTGTTCTTAGTTTCTAAACACAGTTAGGAAATACAAGGCAACATTTTACACTTGGCTAGCACGTTAATCCAGAAACAACCACAAAATGTGTTGAAAATTAAGAGGTTTTCTTGGCATGTTAGATTTCCTATTCATCTGCATTACCCTGCAATATTTAAAATTATGAGACAAACGCAAGGTTTCCTGTGATCTGTTGTTCAAAAGTAATGGTTGCTTGCATACTATTATTCTTTTTTTTTTTTTTTCATCCTGAATCAGAGATAAAATGATTTAGGTGAAATTATTTTTCTCCAGTGACCTTGCCCAATAATAGAACAGTACAAAATGCAGTCATTTCCTTTTTCTAAACACACGTGTCTATTTTGAAGGAAAGAATTACTTTTATGGTTTCAGGAAAAAGTCTTGGAGACCTTGAAAAAGCAAATAAAAGGAAACAGAGAATGCAGGCCACTGAGCACAGCTCTGCAGTTGCACATCTGATTCTCTGCCTTGGCAATGTTAATGAACCTCAAATCCTCCCTATAATTAGATGAGGGAATTGCTTATATTTTCAAACAGATGATGCTGCTATAATGAAACGATTGACAGGGAACTTAAGAGTGTCTACAGTAGTCATTTGGTTTCCGGGTTTTGTTTTTTCTTCTTTTTTTTTTTTTCTTTTTTTTTTCTTTTCTTTTTTTTTTCTTTTCTTTTTTTTTTTTTTTTCTGTAAAAGAAGATTGGGTGTAGATACAGGTCCTGGGAGAGGTAGTAATTTACACAGAATGCTATGACAGGTGTCTTTGTATAGCATGGAAATAAAATGGAAGAGAGAGGAATGATGGGCAGGTACAGCAATTTTTTGGAGGGGGTGTCCTGTGCTTATTCTGCTTGGGTTCTTTAAAAGGGGCCGAGACTCAAGAGATGGATCCGGATTGAGTGCACAGCTGTAACTGCTGATGAGCTAATTGCTCCTTATCTCTCAGCCCCATTCATCTTCATTTTTTACCAATTACTGAGAATTATCTGTGTTCTCAGTTGGATATGAGAGTTAATCCTTTTTGGTTAAGCTGGCAGTACTGTGAGCAGATTCCAAATCATAGGGTGAAAAAGCCAGAGCGAGCTTGTTCTCAAACTCTCTCCAGTTCAATGACAGTATCACTAGTTCATAAGAATTTTTCTATTGTTTAACAGATTAAACACTGATTTTTTTTTTTTTTTACTTTAGTACTTTTATTAATATGTATTTTTCTCTTAGCATAAACTGAATGTGTATATTTCTAGGTGGATGATGAGCTCCCTTTCTAAAAACATTCACTTGCAAAAATATAAATAAGATTGAAAATAACTTCAGACCAAGAAGATTATTTACAGTATTTCAGTGTTTATTGTATGATACATAACACTTCTTTTAACAACAAGGCTGTTCATGCAACTTTGACATCATGGGACATGAGATAAATGCTTGTCAGTGACATATATCTATTTTTGTAAACTTCGAGATCTGGGGATGAAAAGTGTTGTCTAGGTGCTAGCAAAAGCATAATCATACAACCTTGACAAACGTGCTCAAGCTAAAGGATTGCTTTCATGAAACTGTGCTTTGGGAATGCACAGAATACAAGAAAAAGATCATTTGGTTATAATCAGGTCACTAAACTTTGTTTTGGAATTCTTCTGTCTTCGTGATGGCATGGGAAAAAAATATCCTGAATTTCATAGCTAAAATGTAATGTTAGTCTATCAACCGAGAACATAATTTCTCCGGATCTGCTTCCCTAGCTTTTAATTGTGATTGTTAAATTTGCTAAACAAGGCAATGAATTGCATGTTATGATCTGAATACCAGCTAGTAAATTAAGGGAATTATTAGCAAAGATTCAGCATTTCATGTTGGACAGTCAGTTATGTTACAACGATGAGTCCCTCACCTAGATTAAATCCTCACTGTGGGATTCATTGGAACAAATGTAGACATTTGTATCTGAGTTGGTCACCTTAGACTCAACAGTCAGAAATAGGCAATTGTAAGGGTGATCCATCTCATCCTAAAGTAGATGAAAAAGTAGGTCAGATAAATTGCACCTTACAAGTGCTTAGTTGTGTGAATACTGAGTAGTTATGTAAAGAAAGTTAAATGAATGAATCTCACTCTCAATGCGTGCAATTAATGTTTTCTGGAATGAGATTTGAAGCAGTTAACAGGTCTTTTCCAAGACAGTGATACAGTAATGATAAAATAGTGCCTGAGACACAGTGAAATGGAAAAGAAAAAAAGTTTCTACTATTCAGAAACAGCAGGTGAGAAGTTTAGGTATTCACCCAGAAAAGTGTTTAGATATAAATATACTCACAAGTTTGTTCTGGTTGTATAGGCATATCACTTCTGAAAAGAGTGATTTTACCTATATGAGACAGACTGAGAGAACAGGCTTCTAAAACTGCAGAAGCAAAAGCTTCAAGCATGATATTTGTGCTCTGGGCCTGCTATGAAGTTGTACCAAGTTCATGGAAAAATCTGAATGGTTAAGTCTATCATGTCAGTGAAAAAGTCTGTTTATGTTGTTTGATCACATTTACTTTAGTTCCTGCTCCATGCAAGATAATCCTAATTGGATAAATAATTGGATAATTTAATCTTCAATGTGATTTTTTTCAAAATACATGCTTTATTGTTATGGCCATTTTCATTTTTAATAGTGCCTTGTATGAAAATAATGAACTTGTTAAGCTCTTATTCAGTTTTGTTTCATCGTTGTTATCAACAGTAAATACACTTAAACATGATACTGTGGATGTGCTATATTAAGAAATGTAAGGTTAATACAGACCCTATTTTGCTAAGTAGTTATGGTAGTCTATAGGATCATTTTTCAAAGATATTAATTAGAAGCAACATTTTTGAAAGAAAACAATAAATTTCATGATTATTCAGTTTCAGAAAACAATGTGTTGGAATATGTGATGAA
>NC_134037.1:221157846-221225346 GCF_965140245.1 Athene noctua
TTACATGCATTTCAAACTGCCTGCACATATTGTTCTCTTTACAGGCTTAATTAGGGAATATGATCAATTTAATATAAAGGTTTCAAAATACTGCCATTGATGCACAACAAGAACAAAAAAAAAAAAAAAAGAAATACAAGCTTGACATTTTAAAACACTTGCATTTGAAAGACTTTCACTACTAATTGATTTTTAAAGGAGTTCTGTAGAAAAGTGAACTCAAGAAATGTTTGGAAGTGCCTTGGCAGTGTGCCAGAACATTTAGTACAAAGCATAACTAGACAGTTTCTGAGGCCTTACTACAACTGAAAAGATATGTTCTTTGCCTTTCTTAATCTAATTTGGTATCCCAGCTGTACACTTACAGATTATGCTGGGTATTTTCAGTATCTTGCGGACATCTTTAAATGATCAGTTGGCACAAGGCAACAACTTTCCTGCTGTCACAGGCAGGGTTAGGCAACACAAGAGTTTCAGTAGTGAGATTTCATTGAATTTCCTAAAACAAGCTATAATAATGAATTAACGTTCATTTTATTATTTTAGGTCTCATTTTAGGCATATTTGTCTGCTAATACTGTTTTCTAGCATGGATTGACTGGGTCAAAGTCTGTTGTTTCTATTTGTCTTATTGGAGTTAACAGTTTTGTGTGGAGCGAAAAGGTCAAATGATATCTTATATTCTATAATCTTTTTCTTTAAAATTATTTCTTAGGTTGGACGATATGACACTGCCTATTCTATAACATTTTAGAGTTCTTTGCTAGTTGACTGAAGTTGAAACGAAAATCCTCCTTTTTTTGTGGAGTATGCACTTTGAAAACCTACATAGACAGCTGAAATATTAATGGAAATGACATCCATTCTATTTTGGAAAAAGAGCAGACCAAATGATAACGGGTAACATTGACCAAAAGCAATTACTTTAAAAGGATACTACTAAGTATCTGAGAAAAATTATTCCTTTCACTAGTTGTTTGTCAGGCCCTGTGTGGTTTTTATTGATTGCTCTTGAATATATAGCCCCCATGATTGAAAACGCTGCTGGTAATGTCCTTCTTTTTATCGTGCTGAGAGTATCTTATTGAGAATAATAAGAAAGAAATTTATACAGAAAACAAATACACATTGGAGCTTTAAATTAGCCAGAAGTGTTCTATAGATTACCTATGATATTAATTTTCTAGCATGTCTCCTTCTCTAAAGCTGGTGTTTAGAATTAGATGACAAAAAATCAGGCCTTAAAAGTTACATATTGAGTATTTGTTTATTATGTGGTTTGTTTCCCCCCTCCCCTGTATCTGATTATCTCTGTGGAGCACTATAATTAATTTTGTGCTATGAAGTATACTGTTTGAAATGAGTCATAGACAGGAGTTTAGCTGATATTTTTTCTTATATATTAATATTTTATCTATGCAGCTAACTTTTTACTCCACAATGGAAGATTTCATCTTATTGTGAGTGGCTGGCATCTCAAAATACCACTGTTCTATTTAAATAGACACTTGATTAGGATGCTCAAGTGAATGAAGACAGACACAGGAATGGATTTAAGCAGCAGGCTGCAGTTTTATTAACTTAACACTGGAAAGCTTCTGAAACAATGAAAATCTTTCCAGACTTCCCAGCTACACAGGCTTGCCAGAGGATGGAATAAAGTTTGTAGGACCCAGTTTGTTCTAGGATTCAGTTCTTCTTTTGAAGGTCTTTGAATATGCCTCTCTCTTTCCTTCTTCCAACAGCAAGGGAAAAATTACCAAAGGGAGACCTGAGTGCCTTTTTCAGATGCAAAAGTTTGTCAGCAAAGCAGTCCTCCAAAGTTAAGAAAGAATAGCTAGGGCTTTGCATTACTTCCAGATTTTCCTGTCAATTGAACTAAAACTCTGAGATGCTTTAAAATCCATTAAGCTCCAAATGGAAAAAATCCTTCATGACTCCAGTAGTAATTGTTCAGTCAGTCCTGAGGCATCCTTAGGAAAAAAAAAACAACCTGACTTTGCTAGTTCCCATGCCCCAGTTACATGGAGGGAGAGTGACGAAACGGACAGATAAAAGATCTGGACAGAAAAAGATCTGTTCAGAAGTTTAAATTAGCAAGTGGAAAGTCAGCAACAATAAGAGATGGAGAGTTTTTGAAAGAAAAATCCATATCTTTTCCACCTATAGACTGAAGATCTTAATCTAGTTTTTCACCCCATAGTGTGAAAGTAGGTGATACTACAGATGATGTGTCTACTATCTACTCTGCAGAACTAACCAAAACCCTCCATTAGACATCTCTTCAAGGCAATTTCACAAGCCTTTTGTCCAGGATAGTTATATTAAATCTTTCTTCTCCTCCCTTGCATTGCTCGGTTCTTTTCTGCTATACAGACATTTTTATTGCGTTAGGTCCAACATTTTTCTTAATGATTGAGAAACCAATATCCATCCTTTTGGAATCCATGTAATGTTTATATTACATTTTGGCTTAAAGTCCCCCTTCAGTTGTTTCCAGAGATGTACCACATCAAGACTGTTGCAAATATACAGGATTTTTCAACTGGTTTTGTGTGCCGATCAGATTTAGCAGTAATTTCTTTATATGAAAGAGAAAGCAGGTAATCTGTTATTTATCCACAAACATGGTTTATGGAGTAATGTTGCCATGGATGCCAACAGCAGATTTTATCTTTTTGTGTACTGCTCTCCCAAACATGCTCAGTGACTTTTGAGTGAAGTATTATGCCATATGGATTCTGTGTTACTTCAAGGACTGGAAAATAGTTTATGATGATATGGATCTTAACCATTAAACCTTGATGAGATGACCCTTGCTGCATGCAGACTCCAGTCAAGTGCCAGTGCACCAAGGTCTCTATTACTAATAATTTTTGATTCTGCACAAAGCCAGCGTGGGTGGCCAGAGCTGAGCTGGGACTGGGTAAAGACCTACCTTAGTTTTGATATTGAGTAGATGCTGAGGGTCATCCTAAAGAATACAGAGTGGCCCTGCAGAAATCAGCTTAAGTGTGGTTGGACTTGTCAGTTGGTGCAGCGGTGCTAGTCAGATGTCACAAACATGGCAAAAAATGTTTTGCAGTCCATGCGTTTTCTGATATAGTATTTAAACACCATGGAAAAATGGAGAATTTGGTATACGTACACAGTCTGTGACAGTTGTGTAGGTTACTTTGTTTTCTGGAAGGGAGGAGATCTTTGTTCCTTTTAATATCATGGGCTTTTGTTCCCAGCCTCTGGTGCTGGACTCTTAAAGAAACCAGGACCTTCACTTTCTGTCTCCTCTGCCTCTCTCCCAGCCACTTAACTGTTTCTCCAGGACAACATGTTGGAAAGACTTTAAAAAAATGAGAGATGTGTGGAGGGAAGTTCAGGCCTTTACTGGTGTCATCTCACTTCTCCAGGTCTTCAGGTGCAATAACATACAAACAATCCATACCTTGAACATATTGGAAGACCTGCAAGCTACTCCTATGGTGATGGCAGAAAAGTGCCAGGTGTCTGTTTTCCCCTGTTAGCCCCTTGAAACCTTTAGTTGTGAAAATGTGTTTTTTTAACAGATATTTAATTTTAAAGAATATATATATATATATATATATATATATAAAGTTGGGAGGGGACAGGAAAAGTACTCACATACTTTCACATCAGGTCTGATACAGGGAGCCTGCCTGTATAACTTTCTACTCTCCATAATCACAACTAAGTTACTTCTGCTAAAGCAGATGAGATCATCCATGTGTGATTATGATTATATATATATATATATATATATATATAAAATCTAGGGGCCAGTAAAACTGAAGTTATTTGCAGGCCTTACCCTTAATCCTCATATATATTAGAGGTGTCACTGGGCACAGACAGAACTGCTGCTGTACCAGTAGAGCAACCAGGCTTGCACTGGAGTCTCACCCTCTCTGATCCCGGAGTGAACTCCGTGGTGTACAGCTGAAACCTTAACTGGAGGAAGAGATACGAAGAGAAATCTTTCTTGAAATCCAGAAGTGCCATCTACTTATCAGTGAAATTGGTTGTGGTGGGAAATGGTGGAGGAGGAGAAGTAAGGGAAGAAGAGAGTAAGAGGGAAAGAAAGATCATGATGGGAAAGTGCTGGTTAGTTATAGATACTTCTGAATCTGCTTCTCCTTTTGTTTTGTGACTGACTTTTCTGTCTTACTGCTGTTGCTGTAGGGTTTGTACAAAGATGTACACAGGACAGCCTAAGACTCTGGGTTGTCTGTCTTTTATTTACCTTTTGATGGAAAAGCTGGTTTGCCAAATTAAGAGAAGGGAATGACTGAGGATGAGGTTGTTTGTATTTTCCACATTTTTTCCTGTCCAGTACTTTAGGTGTGACCTCACCTAGAACTGAATTTTTGGCTATGACATGCTGGCCCCTGTTTCAGTACTGGAATATTGCTTTTTGATGTCACCACCCTGTTCCTGTTTTGCTGTGGTGTGATACAATTTTTTCAGTGTTGTGTTTCCCCTCTGTCTCCCTTCATCATCCCTTGATAATTATTTTGGAGAAATAGTGTACTTTCCTATTGCAGTAGTGGTGCTAGCAACTGTCAGTTTATCAGATGAGTTGTGTAGAGCAAAGCCTGGTACTCCTGTAGCCCCATCATTTTCTGCAAAATTCTGCTTTCAATTTTGAAAGGGATTTTGGTTTGTTTTTATAATTATGTTCACAGCTGCAATACAGCTGTATTGTCTTGTGGAGCCAGGAACAAAGATACAAAAAGTTAAAAGCTGAGGTCCAGCTAATAACTAGATAGATGGAAAACTGAATGCAATGCAAGCAAGCTCAGTAACCTGACAAAGAGTGGAGTGAGTGGGACATGGAAAGCTGAAGAGCCCAGATGCAAGTTTTCTTCTGTGCTGGTATCAGCATAGAAAGATGATTTGTGCACAGCTCTTAAAGGCCAAGGGCTGTTATACCCAAATTATCCAGGGAGCACAGAGAAAAACAATTCAGGATTTATTTTTAAAAATAACCATCAATTCAGTGGTTCTCTACTATGAGTCATGGCTGAATACGTTTGTGCAACAGTGGGATAGTAGGGATGAAGAGTATTTTAGAGACAATAATGAATTAATGTTGCCATGGATTTTGTAGATGCTCCCACAGAATTTAAGAATTGTCACCATGGAGTTAGGTCTGTTGTGTGCTGCAGAGTACGCAAAGGACCTGTCCTGTGGTAACTTGCTGCAGTGGTCGTTAGCTCTAGGGTGTTTGGACTTTAGACAACAGTGGTTAAGAGTAATATTTTGTTTAAGAGACAGAGGCAATATCAGATTGCATTACTGCTTCCATCCAGATGAAAGGGAAGTAATGGTGAAGTTAAGCAATCAGTGAAATTTTAGATACATAAGACATACTGGGATAAAATTTATAACAAGCCTTTCAAAAGTCTGGAGTCAAAAATTATATTCAGTTAGCAGTGAGAAAACTACCTGACTGTCCCCAAACCAAAAAGTCCTATTAACTCTTTCATATTTAGGTAGATATGTTCCATTTCTTATTCAAATGATGAGTTTTTTCTTTATTTTGTCTATAGTACTCAGTTAATACAGATTTAGGTTGTGTTGTTACCACTTGGAAAGTTATCACAAAGTGTTGTTCCATTTTTGTGCTGTAACATTATTAAAAATGAAGTGGAAATTAGCAAGATAATAGTTGTTTTTTTTTTTTTTAGAAAATCCACATTTTTTTCTAAATTTCCCCATCCTTTCCAATAGCCGTTGACAGTTTATTTTAAAACAAAGGCCATAATAAGAGGTTTTTTTCCACACCCATGAGCCAAAATAAAGAATTACAGCTGTTAAAAATTGGTCTTAGTGTTATTCAGATCACATAAGACTTCCTTTAATTGGACCTTAATAAGCTTGGTTTAACTGGGATTTAAAGAAAGAACAGTGGTCATTAACATTAGCCAGATTAAGACTCTGTTAATTACCACTGAAAGATAAAGTAATATGCAAAGATGGGGTCTAAAATATTCTTTCACTTAAGCACCCAAGGAAGTTGAGAAATTTCTTGCTAACTGAAATGAGTAAGTCAGTAGCTCCTTCTCTGCAAAGCTTTAAAATAAAAAAAAAAAGACAGAAGAGAGTGAGAGTACAATTACTACATTTAAATACTCTGATTTAATTAGTACCCTATATATAGAAATAGTTTCTATTTTGTTTTTTATTTTTATTGTCCCTCAAATATAACTTATGATTTGTTGATAAAATCTGCATGAATTTATCATTTTCTGATTATTGATCTTTTGTATAAGCAAACATAGTCTAATATATATTAGCATGTTTGTTTATAGGCTTTATATATGAATATCAATATACAAATATGCACTAATACAAATATTAATGACTATACATGAATAAAACATATAATTATATGTTAAATGTCAGATTTATATATATTACTTCTCAGTAATTTTTCTTATTGCACAGTAGCAATAGAATCAAAATATTTCAAGCTTTGTAGCCAAAAGGTAAAGAAGATATATCCTTATAATAACAGCGTTTTAGTTATGTGAGTATAAGTACTTTAAAGCATTCCTCAGTTATGACAGTTGCTCAGGTATCGGCATGTTATAGTATTTCCACTTTGGAGTGGACTTGTGGTGTATTTGTCATCGTATCCTATCAATCACAGCACCCATCAGAGGGAAGTTCAAGAAACTGGCAGTGGGCAGATACAGGATCATTTCTTCTGCACATGAATAGTTCCTGACTAGTCTTCATCAGTCAGTGATGATTTATAATAGGAAATGAGAAGTTTTTAATCTCTTAAAATTGTTTTTAACATTTAACTTAATGAGGACTTTTCCCCTTTACTACACTAAGTGATAAGTTCTGCTCTAAACAAACTGTTGTTCTCAATTATTTCCATCTGCATGATTACAAATATTTTTAAAACAAGTAATTCTGTTTCTTCCAAAAGTGATATGTGCTGATATGTTGTATCTCAGTTTTATGGAATATTTTCACATTCTTGTATAGTGAGAAGGACTAACAGTTGTGCCAAATTTACTGTTACGTATTCTCATATATTAGTGATCTTTTTAACTTCCATCTCTCTAAATAGACTTGTGATCTTAATTTAGAAAAAGGCACTAGTTACATATTTTCTACATTTTGTATCTACTTCTTTATATAACCTTTAGGTTTTTTTAAATTGCCTTCACACTGAACAGTTTTTCAACAGTCTGTGTCTATGACATGTATTTTCTTAGAAGATAAAGTCATATTAAAAAATGAAACAGTGATCAGTTGGTAGGTCAAATAAACCACATATTCAGTCTGATTCCATTTAGTATTCAAAGATGCTGGAGTTTATTAGTTTATTACTTTCTTTTTAAAAATATTGTTTATTAGCAATGTAGTTGAAGTATGCATTTTAAAGGATAGATGCTGATAAATCACTACAACATATTGTGGTTTTCGGTTTAAAATTGTATGTAATATATATTACAGCTCCACTTTTTCAGTGAGCAATGAATAACAAACCCATGATATTCCAGATGTACTCTAGTATTTTCTAAATCAAATAAATCAAATCTGTTTCTAAAGACTGTGTGCGCATAATATTTTAAAATGAAGTAAATGAATTTTAAAAATCTTACATAGTTACAAGAACATACTTAAAATCCTGCCTTTGTGTAAAAATCCTATAATTTAAGTATATACATATTTTAAATTATTTTGAAGATCATGTTCTCATATTTGGAATCCTAAGCTGAGGATGCTTGGCAGATCAGAGGGTTAATCCTTAAATCATATTTTATGCTGTACCTTTTGAATATAGAACACCTGCAAATCAGAAAGAACATTTCTCACCCATTCATACAGAAACTGCCACTTGTAGAAGACCTGGAACCATGCAGACATTCTTATCCTCCCAAGGGTGCACCTGACACCCCCTGTGCATTCTTTCATGTACATATTTTAAGTATCAGATGATAACCACGGGCCATAAGACCTGTTGCTTTTAAAATAACAGGAACTGTGTTAACAAAAGAACTTGCCAAACTTATTGTCTCAAATAAAATAATTGAAAAAAAGGTCCAAAGAGGAAGAACTATGCTTTAATCGATAGACTATTTTTACATGTGAATGGAAGTTTAGATCCATTCTACTGGATGAAGTACAAACTTTATTAGCCTGCACCCGGTCAACCTCAGTCCTTTGTTAAATGAAGGTTTTCCCTTTGTAGACTGTGCAATATCTCCCTATTAAATTCCTCATTCATCAGTTCATGCCAAAACCAGCCACCGTGTTGTCATTGTTCCCTGAATGCTTGTGCTCTGAGTGTGGCCTTTGCTATGGAGCTGTCTGTATTCCCTGTGGACTACCTCCAGTACTTACTTATGGGAAGGAGGAAGAAATCAAGATAAGATTTAGTCTGCAGACCAGGAAAGTTTTGGAGGAACTTTGCATATGGATGATTAGTACTGCTTTTATGCAGAAGAGATACTGAAAACAATCTTTGCAGGTCAGCTTTGGGAACTAGTTAGTCTGCCCTAAATGTAGAGGCTTTGGCTTGACAAAGTTTTGGGCGATCCAGTACCAAATCCTGACCTAATTTTCCTGACCCTAATTTTTCAAATACAAGGTATTTTCCAGGATAAACACATAATTGTACTTTGTCAGTTTAAGATTTTCCAAACCATGTAAAAAAGTTTAGATGTAAATTCACGTATATAGAATGTACAGGCAAACTTCTTCCCACTTGTGCCACAAACTACAGTACAATCAATTGAAAGGTTCTTTGCACTTTACATGGAGCATTTGGCTAGTGATGTATGCATTCATAATAGTCATTAAAATTACCAGGGTTTCACGACCATGGTGAATGGAAAAATCCTTCAAATAGAACAGCATAATGAGACAACTTTTCCTAAGAAGCACAAAATGATGATACTGCAAAGAATTGGTTTGGGTAACTTAAGAAGTGCTAAAAAAATTTTTTAAATTTTTTTATTTTTTTTTTTAAAAAAGACTACCTCAAATATTCCTCTTTATGTTTTCTTCTTTCCAATCTGCATGGTAAATACCTCAAGCACTTGCCAGTGTACTCCCTCAATGAAGAGCAAGGCTGAAATCTGTCACAAATCATACCTAGCTGCCAGAGAAATTCAAATTGCTATAAGCACAAGTGCCAGGGGAGCTCTTACAACGATGTTGAAACCATAATGCAACATTCACAACGAGATCATTGCATCATAATCTCCTTCTGAATGTGACTCCCTTTGTGTGTCAGGTGTTTGCATGTCAGAGGGAGAAGAAGAAAGGGGATTGTGAGTTTAGCACAATCTGTTGTTCTATATTAAAGAGGGTTTTTTTTATATATTAAAAATGACCTGTTTTTATGCAGGATATTCCAAAGGCTTCCGAGCTACTTGCTGCCCTTTAATCCCCTCAAGTACAAACCCCTTTTGTTAGGAATATTCATATATTCATTTCAGACAAGCTAGTTACTTGGAATTCTCTCCGAGCCTATAAGCTTGCATAAGTAAATATATATTAAAATATATATTTATTTTTAGTATATGCATCACAACTATTTTAATTTCCTAAGTGCACAAGCAATATTTAAATAAAGCATATTTGATTCTTTCTCAGTTCTATCAGGTTTTGAGGAGAGTAAGTTTATGAAAATACATGGAGGCTTTTTATTTCCAGATTTACAGCAGTGTAAGTGAAAGGAGAAGCAGGGCCGTATATTAAAAAATTCAGCATCCATTAGACCTTACTTTATTTCATGCAGACATGCTCACAAAGTGTATGGAGGTTGTTTTGGGCTTCTTTTAGTTTTTTTGAGAGTTTATCACTCTAATGAACTACATCCTCAAAAAAAACCCCCAAGATACAGTAAATTTAATAGAAGAAATCTGGCAGCAGGTTAGTTCAGATGAGGAAAGATGTGAGTAAAGTTGAACCTCATGTAAAATTGACATCTCTATCACTTGGCTGCCACCTGATATGATTATAATCAGCAATTCTGGCTACAAGAAAATGTGTTTGATTCACTCTGTATGCAAGTGAAAACCATTTAGAGTTAATGGTCAGAATAAGACTATGGATGAGAGTACAGATACTTCCACAAAAAAACAAAAACTCACTTCAATTGTCCTTCTACATAATAATTGATCATACTTATTTTATGACAGAAATATAATGGTGATTATCACAATAAAAGAGAAAAAAAACCCTCTGTTTGGGATCAGTCATGTTTAACCCATCTAACTTCATGACGTGGTAAAGCTTGGAATCCAGTTGTCCAGTGCTCAAAAAGAGATAGATATCTCCAAGGGACAATTAGTACCAATGAATATGTGGATTACTATGTACAGCTGACTGCCCATTGCTTAACTATATGGGGAAGCTGAGGCAGCTTTGAGGCAGCACTTAAGTCAATCTAGGTCTAAACACTTTGTAGCTGAGTTATGTGCCCTGTACCAAAAAGGGCAGGACTGATTTAGTTGCTATCTGTATTATTTATTCTTTAACTGGCAGAAATAAATAAATAAATAAATAAATATATATGTAAGAGAAATTATCAATAAATGTATTTTAGAAGAACAAATGTATCTGGAGAGACCAGTTTCAGACCTGGATCTGAAAAGGTCTTAAGTATGAGTTCTAGTAAGAAGTTAAGCACAGAAAACACTGAAGGAAAACTTAGATATCTTTTCTTTTAACCTGAAAGGCCCTGAATAATTCAACTTCATTATCGTTGTCCCCTTGACATTTAAGAATTTTATTCTTGTATCTTCCCTACATTGCCCCCACTTTACACTAAGTAGAGCAATCTGTGTTCTATGCCTGAGGACCAGGTGGAATCCTCCCTTTGGTGATGTTTAAGGCCAAATTTGGCAAATACCCTTGCTGATGTATGCCACTAGGCACAAAGCAAGGAGCCACTGTGAGTTTCACCAAATTGGATGCTGTGAGCTCAGAACTAGTGGTCTAGTCAATAGAGCATCTCTAAGGAAATACGGACAATATGAGTAACTCAAACCTCTTTTGCCCATCTCCTGTGAAAATATATTAATTGGCAGTGTGGAAGCTAGTCTGAGTTCTTTCTCAGTATTTTTCACTCTTTTTGCATTGGGACTATTATGATGAAGTGAGTGCAAGATTTATTGGAAAAGAAAGGGGGAATGATTGTGTGGTTCAATAATTAGGATGCTCTGGGAATACTCCAGGGTTCCCATCTAGGACCTCTTTCTGTGTTTTATCAATGCCTTTTACACACTATTTAAAATGTAAAAAGTAGAAGTAGACCTTGAAATGACTCTTTGTTTTTAACTTAACAGAGCAGATGCCTGTCTTCAGGAGTGGAATTTATGGGGAGTTTAAGGGTAGTATAAGTATCTATGTCCCAGAGTACAGTCTTAAAATCCTGCCAATCCCTTTACAAATCTACGAAGTTCTGGGACTGGCAGCCTAGAGGAATGGAAGTACTTTTCAAAACTGCTGGGTACTTAATACATAGGCTGAGAAAGATAACAGTTACGAGATTTTCTCGTCCTTGATATATCTGTACTGTCTAGCTTAGGCAGCTCCACACTTTTTTGGTTTTAACTTGAATTTCGGGGACCGTCTTTCCTCCTGTGCATTGTGTGGATCTGAGTTGCCTTCAGCTCTTTTATGTCAGCGAGCTAAAAGCTAGAGATTGTGGTATATCAGTGCCTTTTCTTGTACCTGAGCATAAATGCTAAAGAGCGGTGTCGGAGAGAAGAGAGAACGAGAATAAATAGTACTGCATGCTACTGAAACAGCGTAGGGAATTTAGGTAGGCAGAATGCAATTATGCATTTGGAATATGGCCAGGACATATGGGTTAACACATGTACTCCTGTGAAAAGTGCCATGGGATATTTAATGACTGTAAGTTGTCAGAACTCAGTTTTACATCTCATCTGAAAGACAGCACCACCAGCACCATGATGTCCCATCGCACCGTGCTGGAGCAGTTCCTCAGCATGAACTCAAAGGGAGCAAGTGGTGTTCCTGAATCACCACTTCAATTTTTTCCTGCAGCTGGGCTTTAGTGAAAGTTTTGTATTAATATATTAATCAAGACCAGCTCTTTTTAGCAAATGAGGTCCAAAAAGTTCACTATCCAAATTCAAATATTAGTGTAACTGCCTATGCCAGAAGTAGCTTGCCATAAGATGACAATTTATCAAACATTTTTTTGGAGTGGAAGATGTTTCCCTTCTGGGCTGGCCACCTTTGAAGAATCTCTGATCAGTGTAAAAGTCTTTCTCAAAGCAAAATAGTGTGTGTAGTAAAAAGATAAGCAAGTTTAGCAAGAGCTTAAGAGGATTTTTTATATCAGGATATTATAGTATGTTAAAAAATAATTAAAATAAAACCCAGAAATAAAGAGACTATATCTCAGTTATTGTATGTTGTAGAAACATGAGGAATCTGTTATGAAAGTGTTATGAAAGATGGTTTAGGTCTATTATGTATTGAATCTGTTTACCTCAAATCTGCTTCATTAGCACTCAAGCCTGAGAACAGGCATTACAACCTCATCTCACTGTTTTCAATTGATATGTTATGAACTTTTGCAGTCCTAACTGTAACTGGAGCAGCAAAAACAACTATTAGATTAATAATTTGGATCTGTTTGCTGCCTGTAATTGTTGAAATGTACTCCAGCCTGTACTGTCGATCTGCGACTCAGTGGACTCATCTCCCTATAGGATTTTAATGCCAGATAATTTTTATTTTTTATTTTTAGCTAGGGCCAGGGCCACTCAAATTTGTACATTGTGCCCTTAATTGATCGGCTTAATTAATCAGGATGTATAACAGACAATGGTTTACACCCATTTTCTGAAACCTGAGCATTCAACATAATCTATATTAGTAGCTTTTACTATGTTGGTATGCCAATGGGAGCTTCTTTACAGGACAAGTGGTAAAAGGCTGGATTCCACAGAAAAAAAAGCATTTGTGATTTTTGAGTAAATAAATAAATTCAGTTCCTGCATTACACCATTTTTAGGCAGCTTGTTCCCCTTCTGCAGAGTATTAATGCAGTTTGTCTTTGTATTGGGACTTCCTTTTGATGTGGTGATTGACTGGAGTTTGCCAATCATTTGTTCAGCTGTGTAAGCCCCACTAATTTCCCAAAGTTAATCATAACAGTGTGTATTGTTGAGATAATGGAGCTGGTTGCCATACTCATATATAATTCTGCAGACAAATTCTTGATGCAGAAATCATAAAACTGCCGTGTGCAAGGAAGTCCTTTTAAAGGCAAGTGTTCAGCATATTGTAAAGTCTTTCCTGTTGCATATGTTTACTTCAGTTTTGGTATAAAAGAGGCTGTCCTACACATTTTCTTTAGAAAATATATGATAGTATAACTATTATCCACTTGGAATAATTCATTTGTTGTTTTCAGCTATGAGAATATTTGAAACAATTTTTTTTTTTTTTTAATAGAGAGAAAGATTTACTATAAAATTATAAAACTAGTCATGTATCCAGCATGAGAGGTAGTTAAGCATACATTGTTAGAATTTATTAGGGCACCAGTTTTTCATGTGGTGTCATCTTTTCTTGAAAATACTCTCTAAGGGAGCAAAAACAAATCCTGTAGATACGAAACGCTACACTATATCTGCAACTGCCAGCTATATATAACAATACTTGAAAATGCAAGAAGGAATCTTTTTAAAATTACAGGGTTCTGCATTATAACCAAAAGAGAATAAATGAAAAATCTATAATGTTTCTTAAATATTCTGCAAGCTATGAAATATGCTGTGAGTCTTACCACACCAGCACTAGCAAAAAGTTGCAGTTTTGGTATGCTTCATTAACTGTTTGCATACAAGACAAAAGTGCTTTCTGATGAAGTGTAAAACCAACTTGGGACCAATTTTCCACAACATAAATTCAACATTCATTCCATCCCCTGATATTCTTAGATTCAAACAGCTAGGGAGGTTTTATGTCTTATCTTTTATCAATAATTATTTTTAATTCTACAACTTTAGATTATTCAGCAAAATGTAATAAACTCAGAGTTGATTTCAAACTGTGATGATTGCTGTTAAAGACACATTGCTTTCTAGAGTACTGTGATTAGTCTGGTTATGCATGTTTTTAACCAGTTTTTTGAAATTCTGTATTATCATTGATAGCTCTTACTAGAGTTACTTTTCTCAAGATTTATAAGCAGATACATTTTATTCAGGCATCTGTCCCTTAATCAATTTAAGATTACACCTTTTCAATCTTTTTTTTTTTTTTTTTTTTTTTTTCATTTGTAGTGGCGTTGAACTAGTTGTGTGGTAATAATCTGTATTTTAGTGAAGCTGAAAGTGCCCTTTTAGATTTGGTACTGCATGTATGTGAAAGTGATTTATCATGATAATGTAATTAGTGCTCTTGCAACTAATTATTCAAATTTGGTTTTGCTGAATTCTGTTTTAGTGGTCTCAATTTTTCTATTGAAGCCTGACTGATGATGGACTATTTTTATATCTTACTATAAAGTACCATGTATTTACTGAATGAAGTTTATTTTACTTTTATTACAGAACAGTTTAGCTACTCAGAGGAGTCACTAGACTCTTCAATGAGGTGAGAGGGTACATGGCAACTTTATATTACATTAGTGTATACAAATTAGTTGGAATTACAGGAGTTATGCCTGACAAAGGTTTGGAAGTTAACCTCAGTCAGTTCCAACCAGTGTCACTATTCTACTTAGGAAAGTGGTAAAGGTAGGCAATAGAAGAAAGGGAAATATTGCAATTTTCTGTTCAGTTCTGTGATCTGTAGGCTCATTTTTTGTTTTGAAGTAGTTTGCTTGTGGTAGAGTTATAGAACTAATAGTTTTGTGGAAGTTTAGTACTAAGGGAGGGCAAAAGCCGTCTCTTGGTGAGCTCCTACTTGCAGAGGCTACTCTGTAGGCTGATGAGAGATCTGACTCTAATCCTGATAAATCCATAATAAACACCAAACTGTCTCCCAAGTTATTCTAGATGCAAGTCTGGTGTATTGATTGGCACTTATATGTATTAGAAGTCTGTGTCTGTTTCATCTCTTCCTACAGTTGCATTTTTAAGCTACACCTGTACTATTGAATGCAGCGGGACCTGTGCATGGGCTTGAGGGTTTGTGTACAAACACCCATAGCATTCCTCCATTTCAAATAATCACAAACTAATTTGAAACTAAGTGGAGCAACCTGTGTTTTCAAGTAGTGTCAGATGTTTTGTCACTGTTAAGGTCTGTTTTCTAGCTCTTGCTTACTCACATTGAGGAAAAAACTAGAAAACATTAGAAAGCACTTTATTTTTTAATTTTTTTTTCCCCCCTCTACAGTTATTTTTAGATCTAGTTCCTGTGTTTTGGGAAGTGATCAAGTAGATGAAGAGACGGATAAATTTCCTCCTAGAACTGGAGGTGCTCATGGGCAGGCAGAAGGGATACTGAAGAAATTGCATACTGAGATCAGAAGAAATTGAGCATAATTACCTAATATGCTATATTTGACCCCATGTATAGCCTCACATATGTACTGAATTAAAGTAAAATTGATGCTGAATATGATCACTGAATAAATGTTTTAGAGCCTATTAAGTATGTCATTCTGTTTGAGTTTTGTGCTAATTTCTTTCCACATGTTTAAGCCCATCACATTTTTTTTTTCAAATGCTGCATTCAGTCCTTTACTATGTTTGCATTAAGCATAGGGACTGTTAGCACGTCTGAAGTAACATCTGCTCTGTCTTTTTGTTGTTGGGTTCATGGTATAATTAGCTCTATATTTCACCAAATACAATTTTGCTCCCATGGCAGATAGAGCAGCGTGAAGAAAACATAAATAATTGCAGATTAGAGAAACAGAAGGCAAAGTGGGTGTAGGTGGCTTTGATGAAAAAAAGGGTTAAGGAGAATAGAAGGTCAACTCATTATAGGACATAACATTATTAAAATTATACTTGAGTATACTCCAGTTTCTCACATCCAAAGTATATATTTTTCTTTTTTAACTCTTATCTAGCTTTACTAAAAAGTAAGGTGTTTTAAAAATAGATACTTTAAATATATGCATTTAAAAATCTTAAATTATGTGTAAACTTGTATGTGCAAGCGTTCATAGACTAAATTATGATTTTTTAAATTAGTTTAAATTATAAAAAGTCTGAGTGTAAACCAGACTTTTCTGGACAGTGCTATGAAGATTATCTAAAGATTGCAAGAGAGAAGTGGTTTTCCACTCAGGCTTTTTGGGTGAGCGTTATGCAGATTGTTAAGCAGATTTCTACTATCTTACAATTCACCATTACAAATGTGCTTCCCGCAGGAAAGACATCAGAAACTTGATTCAGTATGGGTACCTTGTACCATTTGGAATGGCCTCAGGCACCCTGCTTGGCTTCCAGCTTCCACTCGTGAATGGCAGGGATCATATGCAGCTAGGTGCTCTGTCATATTTGCAAGCCCTGTGGGGATACATCAGATATCAGAGGGCACCTGAAATGACAGCAGATTCCTATATGCAGGCAACTGAATAGACCTCCAGAGCTTGCAGTTGCCTGTGCAATACAATTTCCCTGTCTCGGAGAACAATGGTATCAGTAATAAGATAGTAAAAAGGGTTGTTTTCCAAAATAGAGTTAATACTTCCAAATTGCAAATATTCTTGCTTTCCTTAATATACAGCTGCATAAATGCTACTTTAAAAGATTTTCTTTTCTGTAATGTCTAGAATTAGTAATGTGATTGGTGCAACTAATTATCAATGTTTAGATAATTATATGATTGTGTGATGTTTCATCTGTCTTATTTTAGTCATTGTTCTCAGCCTGGTCTAAATAAAACCAATTTATAATGAGAAAGAGGATAAATCATGGTGGTTATGAATAGGCATAAATAATTTTTCTGGCAATACTCAAGATTGATCATACACTGTCCATGATGGAGATCATACCAAATTTGTACAAACAGACAACATCTCTGTTAACAATGTGATGTGTTCTCCTTCTTTGTCTCTCTTATCATGGAGTATCAGAAGCTTTCCAATTACCTCATCCAAATCAAAAGAAATCCCAGTTATTAAACAGTTCCCCACCAGAGGTAGCCCAGCCAACTTCACACAAATGTTCTTCTCTAACTTCATGGATGCATTGTAGTTGTGTTCTGCTAATACTAATTTTCATCCAGCTTCCTTGCTGAAGAATGTAGGGAAAGAGCTGTACTTGCCTTTCCTTTTCAGCGTATTCTACTAGCTTTGCTGCTGGAGTAAACTTTAGTTTCTTACTCCATGTTGAAGGGGTTTGTGGTGCTACAAAAGTGCCATGAGTTTGGAAGAGAAACAACTTCCTGCACTCGTAGCACTATCACTCTTATAATCTGTCTCTTTTTCAACAAAGACATTATGAATTTCCACGTTTTTATCTGCTGTGCATGCGCATATATGCATCTTGTACATTTGGTTTCAGGTATGCAGCTTGATAGAAATTTTTTTGCCTGTTTACAGTGCTTTTTCTATAAGCAGTAATAGCCTAGCCTTTTAAATCAATGTATAAAAACAAAGCTTTAAATTCTCATAGATATACAAAATAAATAATCTTAAAATTAATTTATTATTTGTAGTGTAAACACACGCATAAAGCGTTTGCAACTTTCTCTTCTCGACATTTTTTTCTTGTTTTTCTTGCCTGTTCCTACTTAATTAAACTTTCTTAATTTGAAACCTTAAAAATTTTTTTATAAAAAATAATCAGTTATGTCCAGACTCTGGGGTAGGAGTTAAGTTGAAATTTGAAAATTATAGCAGGTCATGCTGAGGTAAGAAACACAAGGTTTAACATCTAAGGTTAAATCATCATGAGGTACAATGATCTCAGTTGTCACTGCTTTTGTGTAAGCAGCTTTGTTAGAGTTAACTGTTTCTGGTATCATTACAATATTGGTCATTTAAAGAATAGTATAGAGCAAGTGATAGGGCTACTGCTACAGAAAATGTAATTTTCCTCCTCTTTTGCTTTCAGACTACAAACAATAAATCATTTTGTTGAAGAGATAATAAAGCACCAACTGGGTGCTGGTTTAATTCATATCAGGGGAGATCTTCAGTAGCTTTCTAAAACAAAGTAATTAGAGAAGGATTTCTTTTATGAAAAAAAATTAGATTATTTTTGTATATCTCTTGTGTTCTTACAGGTGTTAATCAGAGTAGAGTAAAAAAGGTTGTATTCTACTTCCATTTTACATCTGAGACATAAAAGTTATAAATCAACTACAATAATTACAAAACACATAAAGAAAAATCCCAAGCGCAACAAGAATTTAGACATGAATGACTTCATTGCACTGATAAAGGTTATGGTTGTTTAGTGGGAAAAGAAAATGATAGGAAACGTAGCAAATAAATGAAAGAAAAGGATGTCTTGGGGGAGGGGAATGGGGAAATGTTTCCTTAATAAAGTCCACATACAGAAATAAAACCAACATCTGCTGCTCGTTTCTCTATTTGATTTCACTTTTAATTACAGAACTTCATAGTTAAGTTAGTAGATCTTTAGTTTTTTCTTTATTGTAGTTGAAGCTACTGACCAAACTCCAGAGGTTCTGAGCGTGTGTTTGTGCTCTTTTTTGAGAATTTGAATAACACTGCCTAACGATGGATCCCGTTTGCCTTTTGAAGGCATGTCTCCTGGGGCTTCCTGGCTTTTGCGTTCTCCAGCTCGTGAGGTTCAGCTCAGTGGCTCCTGATGTTGTCTCCGGTGGACAGGGGGAGTTATGGAAAGAGTTCAACACCTCTGGCTTGTCTGCCAGCTTCTGAATGTCTTGGGGTTTCTCACATTCTAAGTGGTTCTTCTAGGCCTTTATTAACAGGGGGAAGCTATGTTTATGCAGTATGGACAGAGACGAGGAGAGCTGGAGGAGATTCAGCCAGGATACTCTTGTGGTCACAAGCAGCAAATTTGCACTACCCAGAGAAACCACCTTTAACATGTGATTAATTGTTCTATCAAGTAAAGATAGATATATTACTGACTTCACCAAATATTATTGTAATACAAATTCAATTTGACGTACTAGTGATTAATAGATAGGTGGGTTTTGTTAGTACGTCAGCTAAAAATAATTGTACCATGGACACTATTGGGGTATGACTACAGTGATTTGAATAAGTGAAAGTGCACCTGTTGTAGGGTTCTGTATAGTTAAGAAATTTGTCTTGAGCAGGTGGAGAGTAGTGTACCTTCAGGATTTCTACTCAAGGATATTGGTGCAAATCTACATAGACTAAGGACTGCTAGATAATTGTACTAGATTTTGATAATTAGGCAGAGTCCTTTACAATCATAAACTCTCTTGTAAGAAATGAATTTGCACCCAATAGCCATTTGCAAATGTCCCCAAATTTTATTTAGAATACTCTGTATTTCTGAGCCATTTATCCTCAAGATCGTACACAAAATTGCTGTGTGGACTGCTGAAAGAGTATTTGTACTATATTGTCCTTTCATATCTTGTGATAAATTTGCTTCATCCTAAGAAAAAAAAATAACTAGCATAGTCTTGATTATTTTCATTTTTCATTCACTAAATAATCGATACATTGATATTTGCAGTATGCTTGCTTCAGTAATTAATCAGAGCTCTTCAGGAGATCAGCTGCTGAAGCATCTCTGTTCTTCATGCCATAGATGGTCCTTGGGCCCAGGCATTTCATTGACTCTATTTGTCAGTGATGTGCTCAGAGTAGGAGAGGTCTTGTAGAAAGGGATCTAGGCTGGCACTACTCACTTTTTCCCTTTGAAATTCAGTAGATTCAGAGACTTCATAATCTGCTTTTTTAGGATCACACTATGACACCTGTCTTAGGAAAGCTCTCTAAATTATATTGTTGTGGTTGCTCTTGATAAACCAACTACAGTCACTGGCCAAAGAAACATCTTGAATTACTTAGAATTACTAAAGAGCATCTTCTTATCATACATGCTGTAGAGTCAGCTGTTCCAATAAGTAATTTTTATGGTTTTGAGAAGTTGCTTTACTAAACTTTGACCCAGTGTGCTATATAACTAACTGATTTACATGGAAGTTCTGGAGGTTACTTCTCAGTACTCATGTATTACACATGGGTTAGTTGCCTTTTTGATCTCCATTAATATTGTGGACTCAGAAATGTTCTTCAACTTTATGATTGGGGATTTTCTCCATTTATAATTTACTGTATGCTCCTATTCTACCAAAATAACTCGTTCACTGTATCATACGGTGTACATCTTACAGAAAAAAAATCACTGAACTGATCACATGATCAGAACAGATTTACCTCTCAATATGTTTAATCATTCAATGTATATTTCTGTTTTATTCCTTATGTTTATGCCTGTCTCATAAAGTAACCTTTTAGATAGTGAGGAGCAATTAGTTTTTAGTACTACTCATGGAAGGCAGGTAGTATGGAAAAGTTCCCACCCCACTTACGTGTCTTCTCTGACTGCAATATTAGAATAGTGACTTTTTGTGGACTTCTGGTTTGCATTGGTATTTTAATGTTGCCTTGGAAAGTCTTCCTCTGCAACCATGGATACCAGCTTCTGTGCCCATTAGTTGTATGCGGTAGGTGTGTGTTGCATCTTGGCTACAAGATGAGAAAAAATGCATTCTGCTCACTTTGTAGTTAACTGAGCAGTCCCTCCCTGCCTCACTTGTTTCTGATATTCTATTTTAATTAAATATTATGGATTATTTAATTTATAATTGAGTCCCAAACTGACCCATGTTTCGTCTTTAATTTAGAAGTTTGGATTTGTATTTATTTGTTCAATGGATTTCCATTGTTTTAACTCACTGACAATTAATTGGGCAGCCTGGGTCAAACTTCTGGCAGTGTTTTTTCTCTGCATGATCTCATTCTTACTCGCTGTCTGAGGCCTCTTTCAGCTTGAGCATGGAAGGAAAGGTATGCCCTCCAGCATGACATAAAGCCCCAACCATTTCAAGATGGCTGTTTGAGACTGAATGTAGAAGATTTCAGCAGATGGCTTCTAATTACTTGAGATATGCCAAAGTGCTGAAAGGAGTATTTGTATCTTCAAACCTAAGGGGTAGCTGTACCTGACACAATGTGAGTGGCATGTGCATTAATGTACCCATGTCAGCATTTATTCCATCTACAGTTTCTGCCATGAGCTTTATCACAGATAATTGTCTATGATATGAATGGAACTTTCTTGAGTATTGTTGTAATAGAGCTATAACTAATAAACCTATTACAGAAAGTAAAAGAAAATCCTATGCTTTTTAATGGAAAGTAGAAATAGACAATCTATATTCATACTCATTTTATCGAGAAAGCTATGGAAACTTTGAATTAAAACTATCATTTTGACCTTTTAAGTTGAGTTTATAGGCAAGTCCCTTTTTATGATTGTGAGCAATTTTTTTCTTTTTTTAAAGATGCAGGGAAATTACTGTTACATTAGTTGCATTAAATAATTGAGAATTTTGAGAGATATGTCATGCTCACCTTACTCACACTGTTAGTCTCAGCAAGGTCAAGGGACTAATTGTGGACCCAGCCTGCCCTAAGCCAGTTGCAGTACATAATTGCATGCTGCCCTGGGAGCAGCATAAGAAGGAAATTGTGACTTGAAGCGATTCTGTCTGGTATTCTAGGGGGTAGGGTCAAAACTGGCCTGTGTCTGCTCCCTCCCTTCCCCGACTGGTGGGTGGTGAGTCTGTAGAACTCATTTCCCCTCCTGGGCTGCCATCTGTGATACAATAAACTGATTCACAAAAGAGAAATTCAGAGTTTCTTTCAGAACGTTTGTGTATCAAACCCTTCTGACTCCTACATATCCACGTACATCTCTGTTCAGAGTATTCAATTTATGTGCTGAAATAAAATTAGGAGTTTCATATGATAACATGCAGAATTTTTTTCCTCCATACAACTGAGATTTTGTTTTGTATTATTTTTAAACTTCCTTGTAGGATCTTGTATTAATCAAGTAGTAAACTTTTTTTTCCTCCCTTTTTGATGTTGTTTAATTTGCTACTAGTTCTAAGACTCAGCATGAACCATTTTTCTAAGCAGCTTGTTTAGCCATAGAAAATGGTCATCAACTAGACCTATTTATGTAAGGCATTCCAAATTCCTATGAGTTGAGCAGTGTGTGTCATGGAATGCTTTAACCTCCTCGCTTAAATTAACAACTCCCTTTAATTTCAGCTCTTTGCAAGAATATATCCCAGTTTCCTTCAGATAAAACTAGCAGCCTCATCAATGTTATCTTGTACTGACAAAAAGGTGTATTAGCAGAGGTAGAATAGAGATTTTTCTGTGTGACTGTGAGCAGCAGATTACTCCTCATATTTTGGCAGGGTCTACAAGTGGAAGATTTGAAGCTTTTAGTGACAATGCATTCCCTATCACCACAAGAGAGATTTCTTTGAGACTAAACACTTTTATTTTTGCATATTTAAAAAGAAAAACATTTGCCCTGTTTAAGATTGTCAGTGACTTTGTTTATGCTACTTTAGTGAAATATAATGCAGGTTTCTGGGGGTTTTTTGTCCCCTCAGATTCAAGTAACACTGGAATTCAGTTACCTTTCTCCTTGTTATAGTAAATAAAAAATAAACTCCCTTAAAATTATTCTATCCAATTCTGAAATAAAAAAGGGAAGTAAAGATTCTCTCACTATAATTCAACTTTTTGATCAGAATAAATACTGGTAATAACATCTGGCATAATTGAAACAGACACTGTGAATTTTCCTTTGAGGAACAGTATACAGTTATTATTGCTTAAACACTTTAGAGGGAACACAAAGTTACACGGTTTTGCTTGCTTAATACACAAAGAGGTTTGGAGTCAAAGAGATGTTTTTTGTTTCTGTTGCCTGTCTTCTCAGGTCTGTTAAATGATGCAATGTGGCGGTCTTGTTAGATAATAATAACAGAAACAAAATTTCTTTACTAAGTGTTTCAAATGATCACAGAATGTCATCATTTACATGAGCATTTTATTTAAAAAAGCACTATTGAAATAATATTGAAATAAACCATTGCAGCCATATTCCAGCGTCTGTCTATGCAGTATGGCTACTGATTATTATGTGCATATTCAGAAATTATTATATTAAGAATATTGCATTTGCTTAAAGTAAAATATCCTCTGCAATAAAATAATTTGACCATAGCTCATTGCACTCTGTTTTACACAGTTAAAAGTCTGCATTTTATTTTTCTTACAGACATTCTGTACTCACATTGCTGAAGCCCTTCTGTACTGTGTCAGAGAACTGTATATGCTTATAAATTAAAACCTGTAATTTAGGTTTAATATTTTATTTGTGTAATTTTGTGTTTACTTCACGTTTGGTAGCAAAGATACAGCTGCACAATATAAATATCAGCTTAGTAAAATCAATAGCCACAAGTTTTAGTAATCAGTATGAATAGTGAAATTTACTTTTAGCAGGTGACCTGCAAACAATCCACTCTGCACCACCTAAGTGTTACTGAGACTTTTGATTAAGATCTTGATGTCCCCTGGGAGGAAAGAAGGTATAAATACATGCATAACAAATATGGTCCTTGAACTTTTATACATCTAGGTGCATTGATACATGCCAAACATAACATACGTCAATTTATTCACCTTCAGGCTTCTGCAGAGGCTGTTAGATTGTATAGTCTACAGAGGATACGTATGGAGAGCCTTTTCTTGCCCAGCTTCCAGACCAGCTCTGTGATAAGCTGTGCTTTGGTGGAGAACAAAGTGCTGGTGATATCTTTTGAGCTTGTCTCTCTCTGGGTATGAGAGAAGAGCCCGCTGAGCCTTGGATATGCCCTTTCTGCATCCCATGAAGCAAATCTGTCCCTGTGCATGCTCCTCATTGTACAGGTAGTATGGGCAAGGCAGGAAAAGATTCAGCAAGGCCTTTCTTTTCTCTGCCTTTTGTTAGGAAATAGGGGAAACCTTTCAAACCCCTTTTACTATCTATCTCAGCAGTCAGCATATTTGTATATGCATAGAGTCCAGGATAGGTACAGAACAGTTGCAAGTCATTTGCCTGAAAACTAATTATTAGACACTACTGTGCTTGTAATCTTTTGCTTTCTTAAAGTGTAGGATAAAGCTTCACAATGTAAAATTTAGTCAAGAGAGTGTTTAGAAATGACTGTGCTAAGACCAAGGTACATGTGCAGCTGCACTCCAGAAACACCAGATCCCTGACAGGGCTGGACACACGGAGGGTATCCCTCCTAGAGAGGTGTCCCCCAGCTGGGGATGCTCTCCCAGCCACAGGGACACCCACTCAATTTGGGATATTATGGCACACCGCTGGAGGGAACAGGGGGATTTTTTTTTCTTTAATCTTAACTGAGATGCTAAAATCACCGTACTTGTAGCAGAGATTTTTAAGAACTATGAATGATATCAGGATTGATGATAGAACTTCAAGAGTTGACAACACTGTAAATTGCACAAACAATTATTTTTAGCTACCTTTAGAAATTTAACACATTAAGCAGAAATTTCTCAGAAATAGAGTTTTCTGAAGTGTCAGCTACATCGGCTGGCACTTGTAGTGTATTTTTTGTGCAAGTCAGACTGCAAACTGAAATACAAAGTACATATGGGTAGGAAATCCTTTTCCTGTGAATTGTCCAATCAGTCTTGCATTGTTTGAAATAACCTTCGCCACATACTTACCATCTTTTCACTTTGTATAGGAAGATTGTGAAACTTTGAAGAAGCAGCCATTAAATCTTTATTTTCTATTAGATAATTGTCTGCTAGTATTTGCTTTTAGCAGTTCAATTCCAAAGTGAGTCATGAGTCTTTTCTGCTAGTTAAGTACACGTGGATATTATCAGAAACAAATGGTAATGTATAATAAGTTTGGGTTTATGTAAGTACTGTTTTAAATTAATTAAAGAGTAGGAAAAATGGTCATGAATTACCTTTAATAGTATCTGTGTATATAACTCTTTCTGCAGTTTCCATGTGTAACAGACATCTATACTCAGAGACTAAATGGTGAATAAGAGTCTGACTATCAAAAAGCAATTGTTGAAATCAGTCACAATCAATGTGCTAATCATTTTGTATTTGAATAGTGATTTCAACCTTATTTTCCATAAGATAGCTATGTGTAATAATAAATATATTTGCACTTCATTTTAGTTTTAAGTAACTGCATCCAGCAGATGCTTTGATTCACAAAAGTATCATATAATCCATGTAATTATAGTTTCTGCCTATTCATTTATTAGCTACGTTTACAAGCAAGAAGTAGGTTTGTATTTTTTCAAAATACATGCTTGGTAAGCACTAAATCAAAGATTTATAAAAACATTATCAATATGTTCTAATTAATATTTGCTCTTTTCCTTAAGCTATTATAAGGATACTTAATGCACAGCCTAAAATTAGAGTTGACAATTGCAAATATAATCCGACCAGCATAGTAATAAAATCAATACTTACATTTCCCTTGGGGCCACTATTTACTGTTTGCTGTGCCATTTCCTTAATGGAATGGCAGTTATGTTTGCAGAAACCTTGTAACTACGATTTTTATATTTTAACTAAAAGCAGCTTTCCTGAAGTAGTATGATTAACAAAGAATCTGGAGTTGCTTTCAGAAATTGCTGTAAACATTTTGTAGCCAGTTTTAACAAAGACTAAAAAGAAACATCTTTTCACAGTAAATGTCAATGAATTCTAAGATAAATTATTTGTAATGTCTAAACTCCTTTCACTTGCATTGCAGTAGACATTTGCCTTAATCTTGAAATACTTCACTGATTTGTTTTTAGTTTCATTTACTCAGCTCAAATTATTCTTAATCATTGAAAGCTCATTCCTGAGTGGAGGTCTGCAATGTTCTCAAAGCGTTACAAGGGAGTCTGATGGTTTATTTGACTTAGCAAATTAAAATAATGGAGGAAAGTATGATCTTTGAGATGACTCATCGCAGCTGTTGCACAGATCTAATTCTAGTCTTTTGACTTGGTGCTTCACTAAAGTTTCTCATTATCCAGCAGGGCAGCACACGTTTGTGCCTTGCAATATCGCTATATAGTACAGAAAGCATTGGTGTAGTTGACATTTTTAGTGCACGCAAGTGTCGTATGTGTTTGCATATTCAGTATAATATTTCCATAACAATCTCTGACAAGAGGGGTGGGCATATGAATGAAAACCTGTGAGTTATCATGGCTTAATAATTTGTTCCTTATGGGGCTCTGCTGACCATGCAGTGTGTTTTTGACATAGGTGAATTTTAGGGTAACAGGTTCTGTTGTACAGCATGGCCACTTACTTTGGCTCAACTGTCAGGGACTAACCATTAACTCTAATTATTAACTAATTGTAGCCTTTGATCATGTGGCCATATCCTAAACTTCTGCTTCACTGCCATTCTCAAACTATTATTTTGAATAGCATTCATATAAGCAGTTCACGTGTAGTCTGCATCACTGTCTATTTATAGTTGCTGTAAGCACACTGTGTGATAGGAACACTTGAATATCCATTCCACATGAAATGCTGACATTTCAGGATCTGCTTTTGTTACTTGTGATATGCCAAAATTGCAAAATAGGGAATACAAAAGAAATTTTGAAATACATTAATTTGAAAGCACTAGAAATTAGAAATGCTCTGGTTTAGAGATGTGGAAAGTATCCATGTATTGAGAAATGTGTGATACATATCTAATAAATCTACAAATGTAGAAGACAAGGTATAAATCAAAATATGTTGAATTGAACTGAAAAAATACTAGAACAAAATGGAAGTTCAGGACAAGGTACTTTAGTCCAGTTCTGAATGTTATTATAACTTATGTTACAAATGTTATTTAAATTGCAATGCTCCTAGTAACTTTTCTGTTAGGATGCTTTTAAAAATTGTGTTGGATCTTGTCTTTTAGATCTCGATAAGAATCTGCATATATGTATACATAGTGCAGTTTATGTATAGGCTGTGTTTTCAGTAATCACTTGTATGACTTTGTAAAATTTTAAGCTGAAATTTTTATTTAAGGTATCTTTCTTTCACGTCTGCCCTCAACCATTATTCATTATTCTAGGTTTCAACAGCAACAATGATTCAGCTTCCACAGAGATCAAGTCGGGAGAGAAATAGGAATAGCTTTCAGTATTCAAATATTTTCATTTTGTTTAATGGTTCTAAGCTTTGGAAGAAGGAGTTAAAATTTGTCATTAAGGTGACAGTAGAGTACCTGGTTCTAATCACTTGAAAATCAGTCTGAATCTGGCTAAGGTAGAAATCTCTTCAATTGTGGTTCATATGCCCATTAGACTTTTTTAGGAACTTGCTGCTCTCTTGGAGCTGCACTGGTATGGTCCAGACATGGAGGGCTCCATGATCCTGCTAAACCTGCTCTCCAGCAGTTTTGCCAGCAAAGAACATTATTTTGGAACTTCTGACTTTTGCTGTCTAAATTATATTGGTACTAGCATTATCAGCACTTCATGACTATTACCGTGGAAGAAAGTCTCACAGGTTTTGTGTATGATTTGGCAGGTGTAATTCCCTGCACTTTACTAATGCAGTGCTTTATAAAATCCTTCAAGGATATACTGTGTTTCTTGACAAACTCACTAGATTGCCCAGAACAGGTTACGAAAACCAACCTGACTTCCACACATACCAGTGAAAAACTTCGTGTAGATCTGATGGAAGCTAGATTAATCCCATCATCAGAAAACAAACTAACAAACAAAACCCCCATGTACTTTAAATTTAGTCCCCAAATGATTTCATTCCTTGAGTCTTGCAATTTGTTTTGTGCAAACCCACAGTACTTAGTGGCATCAGCAAACTTAATTTTCATTAATACTTGGCCAAAGCAATTGTGTGAACAGAATCCT
Organism: Athene noctua; assembly: GCF_965140245.1. Lineage (NCBI taxonomy): Eukaryota > Metazoa > Chordata > Aves > Strigiformes > Strigidae > Athene > Athene noctua. Next base: position 221,185,786 of record NC_134037.1, read on the forward strand.
AGACCCATTCAGGGAAACATACTTTGAAACAGGATATTGAAAATAAACTCCATAGGACAACAAAAGTCAGTTTGCATGCTGATGTCAGCATTTGTGTGTGGTGATAAAGCCAAGCTCTTTTCATGATAAAGATAAATTCATATCCAAATCTTTAATAACAAACAAAACTGATGTTAGCTTTTCACATTAAAGTCAGAAGCGTCTTTGTAACTCTTCCCAGAGACTCAATTGTTAGGAACAAAAGTTATGTCCTGTTAAGAAAAAAAATTAATCACTGAAGTTATTACGTAGGGTGTACTGTGTATTTCAGGCTCAAGCTTTATACTGAAACCTTTGAAGAGGCTGCCCATACCTACCAAATGTTGTAATTGATACAGAATCATTGCTATACAACAGCTGCAATAACAAGGTGCTGCTGCCTTTACTTTAATCTACCTCTCTTTCTGCCAGTTTATTATGTTTTGAATTTATTCTTTTGTAGATCTGTGAGCTATCTTTCTTATGGAAATTAATCTTTTTAAAAGATTTGTACTCTCATTTTCAAACACTAATACATTCATTCAAGTATCCCATTATTCAGAACCAGCTGGCTTTTTATCTAGTGATATTTACTTCAAAAAGCCAAGTTAAATGGTATCATAGATTAATTCTCAGGGCACAGGAAAGCTTTTTTAGAGAAAAAGAGATTTGGTAATTACTTAGAATATCGCAATAAAATCACAGAACATGTCAAAAATGCGTTATATAATCTGTCATAATACGAAACCAAAAAAAAAGTTAATTCACTGAATTGAACATAGTATGTGGCATCAGTATATGATTTTTAAGTGGAACATTATGTAAGGATAAAACTTTGCTGTGATTTATAATAAGCTATGTCATGATTTTTAGTTATGTATTTTTTCTTTGCAGAAAGCACTGAAACTTCAAAAAGGGCATTATCCACTGAAATTTCTTACATAAATCAAACTGGAAATAAGACACATTTTACAATTCAATTTAAGATCCCACAGAGACAATAATGTTGCAAGCTGTGCATTTTGCAGAGTAATATAGTAATGTCTAGTTTGCATTTTTGAAAAACCAAATTAATCACACTTTATTGAATATGTTGAAGCAAACCTAAAATTCATCTATTATTAAAAAACTTGTGCAACAAACACAAACTATATTTTATACATAAAGGACAAACTCATTTATTCATTAGGTTAAAACACTTGGAGTTTGCATTTTGTAGTTATGAAAGAAATGACATTTACTATCTGTTCTCCTTTTTTAAATTTTTCAAAGCATTATGTTCAGAGTAATCTGCTTGAAAAATTGTACTAATACTTTAGCACAGTATCAGTCCTGAAGACTGTGCAGAAATCCCTGTGGAAACTAATGGTATTCTTGATTTTCAGATTTCCTTTTTTAGTGAATCACTTAACAGGAGAAATACTCTGTTATCATATATCTCATATTTAAATAACATGTTTTATCCCTTGGTAGATTAGCCACAAGATAATAAAGTTTTTAGCCAATTTTTAGCATTTGTACATCCCTTGAGCTAACATGTCTCGGCACTACTTTGAATTAAAACTTGTATCTTTGTACTCAGCCATTCTCAGACTGGTACATCAAAGCAAGTGGAATGAAATTTGGGCCTTAGTCAAGTCTCACTGATTTCAATGGAAATGGGATTTCAGTCGTAATCTTTTAAAGGGAAAGGCGTTTAAAAATGGTTTGTAGATGTTTTCCTGTTACGGAGTATAATTGTGGAATTATGTATTCTACATCTTGCAGGGCATGTAAGCTGTATGCCAAATTTGTATGCCACATGTCAGGTGCTACTACTTATAATTCCATTTCTAGGAATGCCACTATTAAGTTATTCTGGCTTTTAGGCCAAATTTGATTTCTAGGATAATTGTTATCTGTTAATGATTTATCTGTATATCTATGTCTTAAAAGTGATGATTTAGAAGTGAGAAATGCAGCTTTTACTGTAAACCAGTAGTCATTATATTTATTTTTGTCAGAATGTATACTGATTATATACTAGACAGGTTGGAAAAACAAAGCTTTTGAAAAAATGTTCAAGTTCATTTTAAAGACGTAAATGTTATATCATAATAAAATTTTACAGAATTTGGAAAAGCAGACACAATTTTTGCATAATTTTTCCTTGGGCATCAGGAAAACTTCTGTCCTTTGTCCAATGTTTTAGTTTGAACTCTATGCCTAAAGAGTTTTCAATCTAAAACTAACTATTGCTTTTCTTTACTTAAGCAGCATGTATTACATGTATTACACTTATATTTTATGACATGCAAGAGTAATAAGTTTGTCAACACATCATGCAGAAACTTTTTTCTTTGCATGTTCATGATAGTTTTGTTTGATAGAGGAAGAGACCTCTTAGGCCCCATTGAGAAACACGCAAGGACATTGAGAGCATTCTCAGATGAGTTCAGTAGTCAAGACATGGTTTTGCAGTCCAATACTTTAAAAGAGTCCGCTATGGCTTCTCTTTGTGCTATAATGGACAAAGTGGAGATTGGATTGTGCTGAAGGTGGACAGATATAGTGGTTGCAGCGACCTGATATTTTTGATTTATTAGTGATAATCCCAGAATACCAGTCCCTGAACATCAGACTGTCCCAGCAACCCTTAAAAGATCTTTGGGATTCTGGCTTGTCTGACTTTTATCAAAGTGGAGACCTGGAAACCTATTCTTAACATTGTAACAGGAATATGAAATAACACGCTTACCTGCTCTTGAAGGGACAGCATCATGGTTCCTTGAGTTATATCAAGAAAACACTCATGGTAGAAACTAACAGTTTTTCAAAATAACTTTTCAACAACATGCCTAGCATTGGGCATTAAAGAAAACACTAGACAAAGATTTACATCTGGATCCCTCTCATCTGACATGAGGTAGATAAAAATTAGCAGTGCCAACTTCTCTGTAGTCAATAATGCTCCACAGTGATGGATTGTATGCAATAAAACACACTGCCAGCTCCAATGTGGTAGAACAATTTCAAGCAACTTTCAGGTGCCTGGCCACCATAATGGAATCCAGGCAACTGGCTGAGATGTTTTCATTTGGCTTTGAGTAACTTAGGATGAATGATGACCCACAAATACCTGATACTGGGCTGGAAAATGTAAAACTCTAACATGGTAACATCTCATTGTTTGTTAGGCTTAAGTCTGAGAGACTTAAAAATGGAGAAACATCTTCATCTATTTGGTGTGCAGAAGACTGAACACAGGCCACTGAGAAGGCATCTAGCCCACCTTGTTATTATATAATAGCCACCAGTTATACACTAGTCAAGAAACTTGTCCAGAAAGCAAGAGGCCTGGGAACAGAGATTATCTTTCTCAACATTGTACCCACAGTTCTGACCTGAAGAATAATGTTTCTAATTGAGTCAAGGCAAGGTGAAGAAAAAGTACTTTTTTGTCTTTCCTGTTATGTACCTCCCCTCATCTCTGACCAGCTGAATTACTGGTCATGAAGAAAGATTGATGGAGCTAGGAAACAGAATAAAACACATGTTTATGTGTTTTCCTGACCACTGAAAGAGTCTACCATCCCGATTTTTACTAGGTGAGATGGATGTGAATGTAAATCCCTTGCTAGGAATTTTGTCTAAGACACAGTTAGACATATTGTTCAAAGTACAATTAAAGGGTGCATGCATTCTGCACAAATTGGTTTGATATAAGATACTAGAATGACTATAAATTCATGTGGGCTTGTTAAAGTTCAGAGTACTAAATCTGGGTATAATATCTTAGGAGAACTTTCTTGTCCTAGAACTATTACAGAAAAAAAAAGAGACAACTCTAAAGCCAATATTGAATAAATTATCATAACAAGCTATCATTTAATGACAAGGCTTTTGTGGCTTGGCTTGGCTCTTTTGTCTCTTCCACAGTAGGTGAGAATTTTTTCTGCTAGAGATGGCTGTTGGTAACAGTGGTTCAGACCTCTTCAGAAGTAAAGAAACATAAATATTTTGTTTTAAATAACCTAAAGATAGTGACGTCTTTCCATTTTAAAAGTTTAACAAAACCCCAAAATTAATTAGGAAGTAGTTACCCGTTCCTCCACCCGAATCATAAAAATCCAAGAAAATATTTAAGAAATTTACTGTTTAGGATACATCGCTTTCATATTCCTACCCTCTTAATCCAATTTCATACTTTTTGGTGCCTTTGCATTAAGATTTTACGTTTGATCATTTTTGTAAGGCTCCAGTCAGAAAAAGAGCAGCAATTGTGAATAACATAGAGTGTCAATATGTAAATAAATGGGAGAATATTGGTAGACTAAATCTGAAAATGATATTTTTTGCATAAACAGCAGCAGTTGTGAAAACCAATTATAATAGATATGCATTTATATATAAATCTTCCTTACAGAATGGAATTCCTTGTGGTCTGTTGTCTGTGTACATGTACTGTTTCTTACAACAGTTTCACACTGCAAACCCTTTGGGACCAGGACTGTCCACCTGCTCTAACTATTGCATATTATTACTACTATTGTTACTACTAGTTATACTAGTTGTCTTTTTTATTTCATCATCCTGAGGGAAAAAAAAAATTAAAAATGTTCAGGAACAGTTTTAGCAGTCCAGAAACAAGACTCAGGATCCTTGAACTCTTAGATAAGATTTCCTTCTTTAAGTAACATAATGGCACAGTTTTCTGTCTTGGGACATGGAAATACAGCAAAAAACCTAAAGGCTTAAGTGCACCATGAAATTATTGTAGCATAATGAAGTACTGAATAACAGCTGAGCTGTAATAATGATTCTTAGTCTGCAGAGAACACATGATAATATATGTGTTAAACTTCAACGAAGGAAGCGTGATTCACGGTATAATTTTGTTTGCTAGGCTGAGCATAATGGATTTTGAGCTAGTTGACATATATGCTCCGTATACAAATCCAAGTGTATGAAAAGCAGATACTTTTTCGTAAATTTCTAGCTAACAATTTGCTGTATCATTTATGTATTTACACATATGGATTGTGGGGGGGGTGTGTGTGACATAAAAGCAAAGATGTACACACAGATACATACATATGTGTTCAGATAACACTGGAGTGGTGAAGTTGTGTGTCTAAAACCTAGAAAAAAGGGCATTTAAAATAATAATAATAATAATTATTATAATATTTTTATTATTATAATTACTGTATCTAGATTCCTTTGAGATGTGAGCCTCCTACATGTTGCAAATTTACAAAAAGACTATATAAGGCCTAAAAATTATAGACTATACCAACAGTCACGAGAGAGCTAAAACAAAGTTGTACAGGCAGCTCAAGAGTAAGAGTGAGTCCTGAAGCTTTGAGTTAGCACCTGCTTCCCAAAGAAGGAAGATGTCTCTATGAGCCTTGGAGCTTTTGCAGTCTTCTGGCTTTCCTGCAGAAGTTTTCTAGTGTGGAAGACACATGACATTGATTCAGAAACCTTTCTGGGGCAGGGTGTTTCCAGCCCCGCACTATACATCAAGCCAAGATCTGGGCAAATACAAATCTCCTTTTCCCTGAATGGAAACCCAGCCATGTGCTCCAGAGAGAGGGTGGGGTTTCATGCAGCGCACTTGTGGTTATTCTCCCAGAGACCACAGGGGTGTAATTGCTAGGAAACCTTGCTATCACATTTGCTTAAGACTGGATGTTAATCTTTTTATTGATAAGGACTGATTTTTTATAATTTAGTCTCGTTTTCTAAGAAAATTACTAAAAAAATCAATGAGCAAAGATCCGAAGAATAATGTTTAGAAAGTATTCTGTGTGCAGCCTTTTAGATCCTGTGTACTGTTACGAGTCTATGCAGCATTTGTGCTGCAAATTGAAAGATCCCTCATTAGTACAGCAATTATTTTTTTAAATCATCAATAAACATGATTACCTGTAATATGTCAGCCTTCCTGCTTTGCATTTTCATCCCTGGTGCATCTTTTTTTGAATAGACTGAACATGAGTTTGTAGAGGCCTTCTCGCTTTTAATTTCAGTACTTCCAACCCAATGTATCTTGCATTTCTTAGTTTTCTGTATTGTAGCATGGCTAAAACAGGTGGGGCAAAGTGGTGTCAAACTAACGGTATATATCTTTCTATTTACAGAAAGCATTAGGAAACTTGAGATTCTCACTTTATGCACTTTATCTATGCATACTTTTTGCACTTCTGTATACTTACAGAGGATTTTCTACTATTTCCTTCTGTTAGTTTATTGTATTACAGGACTATCAGCTGTACTTAGGTGTCCTGAAGATCAGCAGGATTTTTATCTTTCAGCTAAAGGGACAGTAGGTAGGTTATTTTTAAAAAACTTTTTAGGTCATTCAAAAGAATCCTTTAGTAAAGATAAAGAAAAGAACGAAGGCAAGTTACTGAATAGATACATGGTGTATTGCTTTGGGTTGCTTTTTTTGGTTTTGAGCACTGCTAATATAGAATTAGGTGCTGTAAAACAGACTAGAGGTAGCAAGGGTCAGAAATCATGGTCCACACCAACTAAGGTATTGTCTGCATCAGACCAGTGTAGATGTTAAGCACAAACTCCCGTCCAAATTCATATTTTCTGGAAAGCTTCAGCACTTACCCATAGGCCTGTATCACAGTGCTGTCACTCGGAAGTTCAAACCTGCATCTGGATCTGTCTGTATTAGCTTGGAATGTACTAAAAATAAAGCCTGTAATACCAAGTCTATTATACTGATTATACAGGCCAAAAAACCTGAATGAGGATAATGTCTTTCTTTATAAACTGAAGCAACATGGGATCTTCTGCTAAAACAACTTAAACCCAAATTTTCCATCAACTGTTCTAAACATGAAGTTATACACTACTCAGCTGGGCATATTCTGTCTCACCTGTTCCTTAGGCACACAGAAAATAGACATATACGCAATTACATACAGTGAGAATATACAGTAATATATCATCTATTAAATGGGAAATTTTTATAAATAAGTACATACAACCATAATCACGATGTTCATGAAATAATTTGTGATGTTCATCATGTTGAAAGAGAAATAAAGAAAATGTAGTTTTTTGCTGATTTGGTTGACTTCTGATAGCTCATTAGTCTTCATATTATAAAAACTCTACATCAAGGGACTAGCAGTAATTCTAGTTTTCTGCTCTGAAGTTAACATATTTGCCCAGGTGTACCTGACAGTAAAATGTTGTCCGGTTATTATTTTTCTGAATATAGTGTGTACAACTACATCTAATTTTTTATTTCTTGATAATGTCACAAATCTATTTTTACATATCTAAATTGCACTCTTATCTTATAACATCATATAGCCATAAAAATAAACTGTATATTATCTATGAAATGAGGACGTTAGGTATTTGTGAAAGGAGACAAATGGAAAATCTATTTTTAGGTAAATGTCACACAGTCTGTAACTGAGTTGCTGAGCTTTCACTTGTGTTAGACAGTTTCATTATTCATTAAATTGAATAGTAAAAAAGATTTTTCCTCTGTTAATCTTTTTGGTGAAATAATGATGGATTAATATAAAATATACATATTCCATGGGATTCATTGTAATTGTAAAAAAAATCACATATTAGTTTATATAAATTCAGTATTTTCTGATTCATGATTAAGCATAGACTGTGATATTCGGCATGTAGAATTCCATCTTATTTCCTGGAATTACCAGTTTGTAGTGCAGTTTTTATTTATCTAAACATAAATATGGAAAGAGTGAGTAAAGTGGGTACAAATCTGGCTTACAGTGCAAAGAGTAGTTATCATTTCTCTGCCATTGCCAAGGAAAACCTATGCAATAAAATTAAGACAATAAATGAAGCAGTCAGCATGACCAAGACTAAAACCTGTTTTTCAGATTGCTACTATTGTCTGCAAAGAAGAAAACACATGTGATTTTTAAAGTTCTCCTGGGTTCTCCTTTATATATTTCTGTGGGAAAATGTTTATCAAAGAATAGTTCTTCAGTTTGGTTTTGGGTTATTTTTCTGAATTTGACTCTATACCTATTTATGTTCTGTCATTGATAATAGCAGAACTACAAATTACAGACCCGTAAGCCCACTGTGTTAGAGAAAATTATAAAAACTTTCAGTTATCAGGCCACATTGCTCATGCCCTATTTAAGAGCATAAGCATGATTATATAAACAGAAAATAACAAGCAAGGCTTTGTGATGGGGAAAAAAAGAAAATAAAAATCCTTATCTAGAGCAGAATGCAAAATGTTCCAGAGAAGTCTTGGGTAACCTACTGTTTTCCTGTGTCATAGTACTTGCTCTCCTGATCTCAGAAGAGGTAGTAATACATTTTTTTCTTTTAAATTATCAATAATATGAGACACATACTGTTTACATATGGCAAAGGTCATCTTCTTTTAATGATGAACCAGTAATATAGAGGTCTCACAAAAGTGCCTTTATGTAGATGTCTGTCTTTTATACAGTCTCACAACACTCATATATTGCAGGTAAATACTACTGTTGATTTTAGGAGTCTGAATTATACACAAATGGAATCACAGATTTATGGCAATTCAAATTCTAAAGCAGCAGAATTTCATTTGGACAGTTTTATGAAGAGGTTTCCTCACTGTCAGGATGCTAAGATTACCAATTTTATAGCACACTGATTATGCATATTTTCCAGTGGACATAAATAGCCTAGATAGTGAATAGTCCACTTCAGAAAAATGAGCCAACACAGCTGATACGGATGCTTTGTTTGGTAATTGTTGCTGAGATACAAACCGTTTCAGCAAACACAGAAGATAACAGCAAGATTAGGGGACTGAAAGAAGATCAGCAGTACACAAAAAGAAAAATAGTGGTTTGAATTGTTCAGGCTTGAAGTGTTCTTTGGGATGCCATAAAATATACAAATTTTCCACATGAAAGGAAGGGGAAGACCTGAGGGCCTGCTAGATAGCCTAATTTTAATTTCTAGAATCCATCTATAATCAAGAAAGGTTTTTCTTAGTTCCCTAGAAATAGATATGTGCTACTGTCTTAGGTACCTTCATGTATCCTGCCTGATCTACATCTCCGGATAGCCGTGGAGTTTCCTGCAAGTTCTGTTTTGTACTCACCAACCCTGTAAGACATGTCTCAAATTATTTTGGCCATCTCAGGGGGTGTGTGTTTAGGCCGTTGAGTCTGGGAGAAGGGTCACTGTAGTCCCTGGAACCAGGAGGTTCAGATTCAGCTGATCAAAGATAGGTCTATCTCCCACAGAGTGAGCTCAACAGTTCTCCAGAGTCTGTTGTCAAGATCCCTGTTGACAGAAACTAAGCTGCTCAGCTCACATTGTAGGAACCTAAATTTAGGCAAACTGAGTCCTAATGGGGACAGAATAAGAAAGGAAGAGGAGTAAGCAAATGTGATTATAAAAATTAATCTGGTATGTTTAGATCAGAGTTTGTTTGCAAGGCTGACATTGTACAGTCTAGTTTTCTGCTTCATTTTCTTTTTCTTGGCTGCATTACGTTCCAGTCCAGAGTTGTTTTCATTTATTATTACTATCCTTAGCTACCTAATTGTGCTACTAATGAATACAAATAATCCAGGCATCAGGCTTTTACAGACCCACTTCAGTGTACAAATAATGGTTTGTTGTGTAACCGCTGATTATGGGAGAAGGTAACTCACATTATGGAAAATATGTGCTGAAATGTTGGAGATGGGAAATACACTGAATCCTGTAGTCTACCTTTTAAATTATGAAAATGTATTGTCATTTTTGTTCCATCAGGTTGTCCATGATGAGTATATGTGAGACAATTTGAGCCCAGTTTTTAAGCACATGTACTTACATTTGGAACTTCTATTTCAATTTTTCGAGTGCTCGTATTAGCACTATCACATATGAAATATGTAGTTGGCTACCGAATTGCCTATTCAAGTGCACATATATGGGGTTTGAGCACTCAACATTAAGCATTTGCATTTCAAAATTGGATCCCTTGTGCTTGAAAGCTTTGAAAATGCTACTCTGGTCAGCCTAGTGCAGCATCAATTGAAATGCAGTTTGAATGCAATGTAGAGCTTCCAATTGCTGCTTCAGAAAGTGTTATGCTGAATCTGGAACACTTTGCATAATTTAATTAATTATGCCACTAAAAACTGATTTTCTCTCAATTTAAAGCAAACAGCTTTTATGAGGGTGAACTGCAGCACCCAGGGATATCAGGTGTCCAAGCTTTTAATCCTATTACAAAGACTTGACAACCACTGATGGAAACTGGAAAAACATAAGCCTCCAGCAGGGCAACAAGTGAAGAGGAAGAAGGCAACAGATTTTTAATACTCTTTGAAACCACTGTACGCATTAAATCAAAATCAAATGTAAAAAGTGACAGAAGTGGTAGCTTGCACTTTGTTGTGCAGCCGGTGAATAGTGTCTAAGGAATAACATTTTGCTTTGACATTAATGAAAATAACTGTTTCCTCGAAGAGTAAAATTGTTCCGCTTAACTAACATAAGAAAAATATAGCAAATGGCCAAGACTATTTGTATCTGTGTCTGCCCACTTAAAGTGTTCAGGAGTGCAACAGCCTGTAGTTTGAAAGTGGTTTCTAATGTTATGGATTGGATTCTGTCTATGAATCATTTTCCTTGTAAACAAATCTTGACAGATGATGCCAGACTACAAGTATTAAAGAATCTGTCACTGACTAAATACTAGCCTCGATACTTCGCTTTCTGGAGCTTGTCTTCTCTCTTCCAATATATTATTGGGTTCAGTATCACTCTAAAACAATAGACACTGTAATTTTGAGGCAGAAAGGGGTACTGATTTAGAAAAGCTCTAATTTCTGAGCCACATAAGCAGTGCCATAATTGGCAATCTGTGACTGACCGTGCAAAATTCTGTGACGAGGTTAGGAAGGGTCACAGCAGAATTGACTCTATCTCCATACTGAACATCAGTGTGTAACATAAAATTAACTGTACTGTAGATGATCTTGCTAATAAATAGGAAAAATATCTTATTACTGGGAATTCACCAGCCCTAGAAAATGCAAATATCTTCCTTGCTATAATATTAACAAATATTCCTATAATTACTAATATATATCTATGTATTATATGTATTCCCATATATATATATATATATATGAGAAAGGGTACACCTGTCTCAAACAGGGAAAAGGATCTTTGCACAGGCCTTAGCAGTGCTCATTAAAAGAGCTTTCAACTAGATTTGAAGGGGGAAAGGGATAAAACCAGGCTTGCTAAAGATAAGCCTGGGGGCTGCATGCCAATGTTTGAGGGACGAAGTGCTAAGGATGTCCTTCGATCTGCCATCTCAGTGGAGGCAGGGGATGGAGATCCATGCAGCAGCAAAGACACGAGGGTTATTGATGTGTTAGAAACCACAGAAGCACCTGAGAGTGGTCACATAGGAACTAGGGCTTCTCCCCCCAAAAAGATGGCGGGATCAGTAACTCAACTGAAGTGCATCTACACTAATGCACTCAGCATGGACAACAGACAGGAGCAACTGGAAACCATTGTGCATCAAGAAAACTATGATATAGTTACTATCATGGAAACACGATGGGATGATTCTCACAACTGGAATGCTGCAGTGGACGGCTATAAGCTCTTCATAAGGGATAGGCCAGGAAGGAGAGGTGGTGGGGTAGCCCTGTATGTTAGGGAGTGTTTTGATTGTCTAGAGCTTAATGATGGTGATGATCGGGTGAGTGTTTATGGGTAAGAATCAGGGGAAAGACCAACAAGGCAGATATCTTGGTGGGAGTCTGTTATAGAGCACCTAACAAGGATGAAGAGGCAGACAAAATATTCCATAAACAGCTGTGAGAAGTCTCACAGTCACTAGCCCTTTTTCTCATGGGGGACTTCAACTTACCAGATATCTGCTGGAAATACATTACAGCAGAGAGGCAACAATCTAACAGGTTCCTGGACGATGTGGAAGATAAGTTCCTGACACAGCTGGTGAGGGAGCCAACTAGGGAAGGAGTCCTGCTGGGCCTGTTCTTTGTGAGCAGAAAAGGACTTGTGGTTAATGTGATGGTTGGAGGACGTCTTGGGCACGGCGATCACAAAATGATAGAGTTTTTGATTCTTGGAAAAGTAAGGAGGGGAGTCAGCAGAACTGCCACCTTGGACTTCCACAGGGCAGACTTTGGGTCTGTTAGGCGCCTGGTTGACAGGGTCCCTTGGGAGTCAGTCCTGAAGGGCAAAGGAGTCCAGGAAGGCTGGACATTCTTCGAGGAGGAAATCTTAAAGGTGCAGGAGCAGGCCATCCCCATGTGTCGAAAGATGAGCCAGTGGGGAAGAAGACCAGCCTGGCTGAACAGAGCACTTTGCCTGGAACTCAGGAAAAAAAGGAGAGTTTATGCAACCTGGAAGAAGGGGCAGGCAACTCAGGAGGACTACAAGGATGTCGTGAGGTTATGCAGGGAGAAAATTAGAAGAGCCAAAGCCTAACGAGAGCATAATCTGGCTACATAAAGTATATTTCTATAAATACATTGGCAAGAAAAGGAGAGCTAAAGAGAATCTCCTTCCTTAATTGGATGCGTGAGAAAACTTAATGACAAAAACTGAGGAAAATGCTGACATACTTAATGACTTCTTTGCCTCAGCCTTTAATAGTAAGACCAGTACTTCTCTGGGTAGTGGGTACTGACGACCAGTACTTCCCCTGAGCTGGAAGACAGGGATGGGAAGCATAATGAAGCCCCTATAATCAAAGGGGAAATGGTTAGTGACCTGCTACACCACTTAGACACACACAAGTCTATGGGGATAGATGGGATCCACCCAAGATTATTGAGGGAGGTGGCAGAATTGCTCAACAAGCCACTTTCCATCATTTATCAGCAGTCCTGGCTAACTGGGGAGGTCCCAGCTGACTGAAGGTTTGGAAGTTAATGAAGATGAGGCCCATCTACAAGTAGGGCTGGAAGGAGGATGCAGGGAACTACAGGCCTGTCAGTCTGACCTTGCTGCCAGGGAAGATTATGGAGCAGATCATCTTGAGCGCCACCACGTGGCATGTACAGGACAACCAGGTGTTCAGTCCCAGTCAGCATGGGTTTATGAAAGGCAGGTCCTGCTTAACTAACTTGATCTTCTATGACAAGGTGACCCCCTTAGTGGATGTTGTCTACCTAGACTTTAGTAAAGCCTTTGACACCATTTCCCATAGCATTATCCTAGAGAAACTGGCTGCTCATGGCTTGGACACATGTACTCTGGGTAAAAAATTGTCTGGATGGCTGGGCCTAAGGAGTTACGGTGTATGGAGCTAACTCCAGTTGGTGGCTGGTCACAAGTGCTGGTCCCCAGAGCTGAGAACTGGGGACAGTTTTATTTAATATCTTTATCAGTGATTTGTATGAGGGGATCGAGTGCACCCTCAGTAAGTTTGTGACACCACCAAGTTAGGTGGGAGTGTTGATCTGCTCAAGGATAAGAAGGCTCTACAGAGGGATCTGAACAGGCTGGAGTGATGTGCTGAGGCCAATTGTATGCGGTTCAACAAGACTAAGTACCAGGTCCTGCACTTGGGTCACAACAACCCCATGAAACACTACAGCCTTGGGGAAGAGTAGTTGGAAAGCTACCTGGCAGTAAAGGACCTGGGAGTGTTAGTCAACAGCCGGCTGAATATGAGCCAGCAGTGTGTCCAGGTGGCCAAGAAGGCCAATGGCATCCTGGCTTGTGTCAGAAATAGTGTGGCCATCAGGACTATGGAAGTGATTGTCCCTCTCTACTCAGGTTGCACCTCAATTACTGTGTTCAGTTTTGGGCCCCTCACTACAAGAAACACATTGAGATGCTGAAGCACGTCCAAAGAAGGGCAACGAAGCTGGTGAACGGTCTAGAGAACAAGTCTTATGGGGAGCAGATGAGGGAATTGGGACTGTTTAGCCAGTAGTAAAGGAGGCTGAGGGGAAATATTACTGCTCTCTACAGCTACCTGAAAGGAGGTTGTAGCAAGGTGGGTGTCAGTCTCCTCTCCCAAGTAACAAGTGATAGGACAAGAGGAAATGGTCTCAAGTTGCACCAGGGGAGGTTCAGATTGGATATTAGGAAAAATTTTTTCACCGAAAGTGTTGTCAAACATTGAAACAGGCTGCCCAGGGAAGCAGTCAAGTCAGCATTTGTGAAGGTATTTAAAAGAGGTGTAGATGTACCACTTAGGGACATCGTTTAGTGGTGGACTTGGCAGTGTTAGGTTAATGTTTGGACTCAAATGGTCTTGAAGGTATTTTCCAACATAAACAATTCTATGATTTTATGATTCTATGATTCCAGTGGTTGTTTTTCAATGAAGCCCGAAGTATCATAAAAACAGCTTTACCTTGTTATGGATGCATGCCCTAAGATTGAATGAATAACCATTTGGAACTACCTGTCTTTTCTCTACTGTATCTGCATCAACACCTACATTTTGCTAAAATTAAATGAGATTAACTCACTTTTTTGTGTTTAACTCTGATTTTCAGAGTCATATTTTTTAATAGAAGAATATTCAGAATAAGTGAAATTTATGTCACAGTGGCAAAAAGAAGAAAATAAGAGAAAAGAAAATTAAGTTGAAAAAATATTTTTTCCAGATAACATTTAGCTCAGTCAGTTGCACATGTGTTTGAAAGTACATCATGTTTATTGAGAGTCTCTGAGTTTTTAAAATACAAGAAAACATATTCACTTATCAGAGGGGATGAGATTCAAATCATGTATTAACCCGCTCAACTCTGTACTCTGCATAAAGGATGTTACAATTTCTTGTAAAAAAGTATCTCATATAATTGATTAGTTTCATTTTTTCCTAAAATTGCTTTGTTTGATTGTGGAAGAGTTTGGACTGAATTTTCATTACCTACTTCTGTAAAATTTACACTGGGATTGAGACAGTAGTGAGCTAATGAGTTAGAATTTATATGGAGCCTTAACTGTCTTCATGAAGTAACTAGGGAAAAAAATCATGGCAATAATGGAGTATTTTTCATTATAAACTATGTTGTACAGCTTTTACAATCAGTTTTTTAATAGATCTAGAGAAATTAAATTGGAATTCTACCAACTTTTTGTACTTTTTTCATCCCATGGAAACGATGTTAAAAAATGTCAAGACTAACGTGCTAATCCTGTTTCTGCTGAAATAAGGAGGAGGTGATACCAGGCCTGTTGTTTTTCTGGCCCTGTTGTTCATTAAGTTGTAAAACATACGCAGGAAAACATTCAGAAATATGCACTTTGCTGTAATCCCTAATGCTAAATAGAAATTGAGTATAGGTTAAATAGGTCTGGACTGATGTTGTCCTGAAGTCCTTATCAAGAGCAATTCCCATGAAAATAGTGCAAACTTTCAAAGTCAGGAGGGTGAAATTGTGCTCTGTATGAAAAAGGAATCACTCATATATTGCTGATGGGTATATTAATACTGCTGAGAATGCATGCATATATACATATTTATTAATATATTCAAACATTGTTTATTGATTGTATATGGTAAATAAACTCATACAATGACTGTCTAGATTATTTCATATGCGTGAACATACATATACCCAATCTCAACATTATACATAAATATGCATCATGAATAATGTAAGTAGTCAGATTGAAAGATTTTAGACTTTTCATTATATCTAAATGTAGAAATTAACAGTGTTATATGAATTTTCAGTATTGTCCTTTAATGGTATTCTTCTGTTTAATTCTGTGGGTATTTTTTTTATGAGGAGGTCTGCAATAGTGAAGAAGGGTATTTCTCAAATATATGAATTATTGCTTGTCTCAACACTTATTCGTCCACATTCTTCCTTGCTGTTAGTTCATTCCACTACCAGAAGACTGCTGGAATCGATTAATAATCCCTTACATTTTAATTAATAATATGAAATAAAAATTGAATATACAAAATAGAACTGTCAGCCAAGTACATATGCATGTGTGTTGGTGCCCTCAATAAATTAAATTTTTAGTTACTTTCTATAATGTTTATTTATACACAAATACAAGAAGACATATGACGTTTAAATTTTAATTGGCATAACAGGCAATATTATTTTTTTAGACCTTCTGCAGGCAAAAATATTCTCTCACTTATAAAACAAATGCCATATATAGTTACACTTGCCAAAAGTGGCAAAAGTGAATGTAAAATACAACACAAACTGCATTTGAATGAGCACAATTATAATACTTCTAGGTTTGTGTTCTAATCCTTAATTTTAAAAAGTTATCCTTACATATCTTTTTCAGAGGGTAGAAAAAAAAAAAAACAAAAGTCCTTCCCCCGACCCACATACTAAAAAAATATATAAATTGCCACTTGCAAAAAAGGTTAGATTGCTGGCCTTGCTTGCAAATTCAGACATTGAAAATTTCAAATCCAATTAATATATATTCATTCCAAATAATATATATTCATTCCCCACAGGCAGCAGTGATGGTTCTTGGGATAAAGAAAAACTTCAGTCTCCCCCCACCCAAGGATCACAGGCCTCTGTTAACCACCCCAACTTGCCTGGACAGCATAATGTTCCAGTTAGCCATCCTCTCAACCCTCTTCAACAGAACCACCTTCTGCCAAATGGTACGGGTTGATATCTTTCAGCACTAACATCAGCAGTTTTCCAACTCCTGTCTTTATTTTGTGTTTACATAAATAGGCTATGAAAAATCAAAGATATGGGGAATATTGAAATACTTCCTTTAAAGTATTAAGCAGGGGAAGCGAAGACAGTAAAGAACAAATACATATGCAATAAAATTGATACTTAAAATAACTGCTAACCTGTGCATCAGTGGCATAATAATGCATTGAAAGGCACCTTACAGCAGATATTAAAAAAGATAATAACCAGCAATTGCTTAGCAATGATATTATACATTACACTGATATGAACAAACTAAGAGGTCTAATAGCCTCTCCTTGTGGCTAGAAACCCTCCATGGTTGCTAGTGATTTACCCATGCATATCCCAGAACAGAACTGACATATAGCTGCTTTGTCCTGCAATGTGAACCACCTTGTCACCCATCACTTGAAAACCGTCCATCAGGAGGAAAAAGAAGACAATATTTTAAAAAGATGCATAAACCTATTTCTTTTTTTTTTCTTTTTTCCTCCACCAGGATTGGAACTTCCTTTTATGATGATGCCCCACCCATTAATTCCTGTGAGCCTACCTCCAGCCTCTGTCACGATGGCAATGAGCCAGATGAATCACCTTAGTACCATTGCTAACATGGCGGCAGCAGCACAAGTGCAGAGTCCTCCATCCAGAGTTGAGACATCTGTTATTAAGGTAACTATGTAAAAAAAAACCCAAAGCAAAACACCAATTTCTGGCACACTCACAACTATGATAAATATTGTAAAGGTGGGTAGGTGTCAAATGTTATAAGGTAAGTCCTAAAGTCAATATATACAAGAAGCCCAACTGTTGTATCTCTGGGAACACAGTAGGCTGCTAGTGGCCAGTGTTATCTTCTCAGTTCCCCTCACCCCTGCTCTAAATCAGTATTAAAACAGTGCTCAAATTGAAGCATTCACCCTTCTGATTTCTCATATTTCAAAGTCTGTAATTTAATGGCAATGTTCTTCAAAATACGAAGGAAGAGATTACTCCTTTCTTAAATTAAAGAGACTGTTCTTCCAATTTTAAATCTAAGAATTTCAACTGAAATGCTGCAAACTATCTGAAGAAGGCTGAAATGCTTGATACTTTACCTCTTCAGAACCTAAATTACCAAATCCCAGAGCAGAATGGAATGAAGTTGCACAGAACAGACCCAGTAATCTGCAGGCCATAACTGTTGTATTGTAGAGATACCTCCAAGATACCTAATATCTGAAACTGTCTACCCATTTTAGGTTTTGTTTGCTGCCTGTAACTAAATTAATCTGGTTATAGAGGTATTTAACAAAGGCATGGAGTCTTCTAACTGAAGATTATCTCTTTTCATTTAAAAGAGTTTGCTCCCTTACTACTAGATATTTATAATTTCATTTGACATTTTTTCAGATGTCTGTTTTACCTGTTATCCTTCTTTAGTTCTAATAAATGAGATACAGAAAGTACACAAACTTTTGTGCTTTTATATAGCATTTGTATGTTAGAAATAGACATGCAAAGGAAAGGATATCTGATAAGTTAGGGCTACGTTGGATGTCTGTCCATTAGTGCAATTCCTTTGACAAAAAATGGGTAAACTTAAACTTTCTTGGACCTTCAAATCAAGAGTTACAGAAGTGTTGAAGTTCATGATGACTTAAACAGAGTGGTCTGATTTTATTAAGACATTCAACAAGTGCTCCTGTCCTCTTTAGCGTAACAAGCCCAGAATGATAAAGAGCCATTCAGTTAAAAGTCAACAAATCTACGTTGCTATTGACCTAGAAAAATGCAGTCTGGTGACCTAATTTAGGTACCTGCACTTTAAAACATAGAATCTCCTTTGGAGACCTTCAGTGGCATCCCTTTCTCACCTTTGATAACATGGGGAGTTATGACACTGGTTTCAGAATTGTTTCTTTCAGGTGCTCTGTCAGCAAGGCTAGATGACATCCTAATGTCCATCTTGCACATATCTTGGGAATACAAACACTGCTGCTAACTAACTGTTTGATTACATGATGATTTCTGCATCTTTGTTCTTTGTTTGATTTTCATGATTAATATTTTGTAAGTTACCTGATAGTAAAGTTCTCTGGAACATACATGGTGGTCTATTTTATTCTAAATATCTTAATTGATACAGTGACCGCTGGTATTACAGAGGTATCTATAAAATGAAGATTGGGATGGAGCATATGCTAAATGACACCTGAAAATATGAACTGCTGTGGCAACAATACTTAATTTTCACCATTTTTCCTACTATTTTCCCCTTTCATTTTCTGTGAGCTGTTTGATTTCATGTGTAAGAGTACAAAATTTGACCTTCACAAGCACTGGTAACCTTCTGTTTCTAAACTTTGACAAGCTGACTGCTATCTTATAAAGTTGATTTACAGGCTAGTTCTAGCTATTAAAGTTGCCTAAGTTACTGTGGCCTACATTTAAATATGTCTCTGCGAGCATACCCCAGTGTGACCCCTGATGTTTTTCTCCAGTTGCCAAAATCAGGTACATTTGAAGTACAGTGTAGCTCCTAGGCTATGTAAAAAAGGTGTCTTTTTGTGGAAAGCAGGTCATGGTATGTTCACAGATCTCACCCCATTATGGGAACATTGCTGGACCCAGGAAGCACTTAATTGAGAAGTACATTTGGACTCTTCTGATCTAAACCTGTCTAGTAGGTTTAAAATTATTGGACTCTGAAAGGCAGACTGTCATCATATACCTATGTCTATTATATTAACCATAGGCAGTCCCATACGAGAAAATTTTCCTTATCCCAGAGTTCCTTAATTTCTTAAGTTCACTCTTGTATCTCATCTAGTTGGAAAGATAGTTTTGTTATAATATAGGTGAAGATTTTGAAAGTACCTAGCATTTTTGATTCTCTGTTTGAAACATTTTAACAGCACCTTGTAACTGGAAATTATTTTTTTTTTCAAAATCTTGCTTATTTAAGCATTTGTTTGTATTAATAATCTACACTATTTATCTCCGTCGTGTCTGAAAATTCAACTATTCCATATTCATGCTAATAAAATCTTAATCATAGCTGCCAACTTCTGCGCAGCTCCTGGCATAATATCTTGTGCAAGTTATTTAACAAACCAGGTTTCATGTTCCCATCTGGTTTGCACATAAACATAAATTAAAAAGATGTGGATTTACAATGAAGTGTTTTCAAATGGCTGAATTAGCCTAAATTCTATTTAGAAAAGTGTGCTCACTCAAGGGTGAAATATACATTTTTTAAAGTTTGCACAGTCAAGTTTGGGACATTTAGGTAAAACCTGATGGAGACACTACCCAAGTTCTGCTGTGACTTCTTCAGTCAAGGCCTGTGACATATTGTCCACAATACATTTGTATTACAATGTACTACAGGTAAATACATAAACACAAGGGTTAATCTGCCATCCAGAACTCACTTCGAAATGTAAGATCTTGCTGCACATAGTTATTTCAATAATACTGTAAGGGCTAAGGAACTTACAGTACCTTCTTACTCTTTCCTTCAGCACCTTTGTGGTACAATGATTGTCTAGATTTAATGTTCTCTGTTTTTGCCTGTGGTAGATGAATATGGTCATATGGATAGAGATAGCATGGCCAAGTAATTATGTTCCTATTTTGTAGTATCAAACAGGATTGAAACATAAACCCTAGCAACATGAAAGCATGAGGTCATTGTTAGGGGGGTTTTCTTCCAATGAACATGGGCATGTCACTGGCAATTTACCTGTTCCTCACTAGGCGTAGTCAGAGGCTGTGATTTTTAATGTTCATTGTATTACATTCATTGAGTAGCTGAGTAGCAAACTCTCTAATCAGCATAATTTTTGGACATTGCACTGGCAATGTAAAGTTTATGAATAATAACACACTGCAATCAAAATAAATGTCTTAGAGAATAAATGTAACTGAGAAGGCCAAACCTCCTTTTTCTTTATTTTTATAGGAATGGATAAACAGTGCAGTTGCTTTCTTTCACAAAACTGTTTATTATTAGAATCATAATTTTTTTTTTTTTTTTTTTTTTACTGCTACATTTTTAGCGTTTTTGGTTTTGTTTTCATTATCTTCTGGCTCATTTTTTTAACCCTAATTTTACTTAAACGTTTTCCTCATTGATAATGTTTCCACAAGTTGGTTTGAAAAGTTTGTGAATCACTCATTTTGGAGTTCATAGTTATAACCTGAAATGACAGTGTAGATTTGAAATTAGAGTACAAGATGTTTACAAGTTTAAGGTCTGCTTGAAAGTTAGAAGAGCTATGAGAAATTTCTACTCTGAAAAGTAAATCAATAGTAATCTTATCTAAATTAAGTAACAAAGACAAAGTTAAGTCTTAGAAAATCTGAGTCTTCAGATTATAAACAATCTGGTTCATTGGATAGGAGAATTGCCTTTGTGAACAATGCCACGGTAGATGACTTGCTGACCTTTCCTTCCAGTTCGCCAAGTTCACAGTTAGTGCTGTTATCTTTAAACTCACAAAGCTTCAAATGCCTTTCTATTACTGGGCAATATTTCATTTCTTCATGATAAGAAGTTGGAGTAAAGCTGAGATCATGTACTAACCAAACATTTTATCCTGCTATGTTCAGGAGATGAGACAAAGACAAAATTACAAGGGAAGCCTTACAAAACAACACCTTAGATTTGGCAGTGAACTCTGAGCTCTAAAATCTTCAGAATTATATTTCAGAAGAGTGTTGTGCCCTTTGGAACATGAGACGAACATTAGATGTCTTTTTGTAATGGAATGTTTAGATATATGAGTTGGATGAATAAGAGGAGAGCAACAACAAGCAGGGACAGCAGATTGTGACAGCAATGAATTGCAGTCAGTGTGACAGCTGTGACCTGGGGATGCTTTAGACATGAGGTGGCTTTCATCACCTGCCCATGTTTTCAAAGGCTCAGCTTGTTAGCAGTTTTACTACAGCAATTTTTTTTTTTTTTTTTCCCACTCAGGAGAAAGATATATGAAAATACAAAGGACTATGTCATATTAATAGCAATTTGAAATAATTCTTCATTGTAAAAGTTAGAACAGAGCAGTATGCCGAAAACAAAAATTGCACTTCATCCATTTAATGTTACTAATACTTACAGAAAGAATTAAGAATAAACCAGGAGAAACAAATACTTCCAGCTGAAAAAGTGACCAGTGACACAATAGTTTTCTACTGCATATTAAATACACGAGACTAAATTTTGCTAAGTCTCTACATATATCACAGCACTGGTTGTGTTATATTTGTTTATAACTTTTTAGATATATTTTTTTTTCCTGTTATCCAGTAACAGAGATTTACTTAATTTAACTTAAATTATTTAATCAAGGTAGATGCTGACAGCTTATTTTTTTAAAAACCTGTTTATCAGCTTATTCTGACCTGAATTTTTAACACTAATTCAGTTTTTATTTTTTCATTGGCAATATGTGTATGTTCCTATTGATGTAATTTAATGTTCCGATATTTTTTTGCCTGTAATTGTTGCCAAAAATCCCAAATAATAGCCAAAGAGAAGAAATATCACAGTGCTGTAGAGGAATGATGGAACAGAGTACATTTAAATTTCTCATGTCGGAGTGGTGGTGAGCAAGTTCAGAGAGTGGACCTGAAAGGAAATGGACTGTAAGAGGAAAATGAACAAATTCACTTCATGGAGGGGTGGGCAACAAACAGTAGAAGCTTCATCTTATGTCTTCTGTAACTGCTGTGAGAGCAGTCTTGAGTTTAGTGCAGACTCTTAACACCAAAAGATACTGGCCATCATAAGAAGTTTCAGTGTAGAAGAGTTTACCAATAACATTTTCCAGTTGCAGAAATTATGTAGGATTTTAAATAAAGTATTTCTCAAAATTGGCTGGCACACCATCCTGTAGGGACTGGGGCCATAAGAAGCACCTTCAAAGTACAGTTAGACATTCTGGATAGAAACCTCTTCCACAGTGCTGCTACTACCAACAAAGTAGAATTTTCCTGTAGTATAAACTTGAGAGAACTTCCAGAAGTGTCAATGTATCAGATGTTACTGTAAAATATGTAGATATGTCTTCATGCACTGACTAAAATTACATCAAAAGCATTAAAGGACCATTACTGAATTTCAAAATACATTACACTAACATTAGGAAATACCAGAATGCCTCTACAACCTTAATGTGACAGTATTCCATCCATATAGTACAGTGACATTTTAATTTCATCGTCACATATTATATTTTTCTGCAGAACCCTTACCTCATTCAGTGAATGGTTAGTTATTCTGTATTTGGATTTTTTTAAATCACTGTCTGGCCCAATCTTATTTAACGTGTTATCTGAATCCTGTGTTGAATGCAAAAGTTTTCTATGGACACTTCTGTGCCTTACAGAAAAAGTATTATGCAAGCAGTAGTAGATACATATTTGCACCATTCCCATGAAGCTGGGTATGCTAACCCCATTTTATAGAAAGAGAATGAGAACAAAATCAATTATATCCCAAATTGCTGAAATGCCCTTTTTGGATTCCTAACCTGAAAAATGCCTGATTTTTCAGATAACCTTTTATTTCTACAGACAATTATGCATTCAAAATAGAAATTTTAACATTACTTTAAAGTGATTTTCTTGAATACACAGAAAAATATACTATAGGCAAAATATGAAGAGTGGAGCTGCTTTCATTTCCTCATTATGTGATACATGAAATAAAATCAAGTTTTCTTCTTTATATAAGGAGAAATTTGATTCAGTATAAAACATTTTAATACTAAAAGTAATTACAATAAATATTCTAGAATAAAAATAGGACTATCAGCTCCTAAAACATCTACTTTTACATATCGGGAAAGGAAACATGAAAATTATGATATACCTATAAAATTTGAATTAATATTTCATTTTCTTTTTGTCATAACTGCAGAAAATGTGATATCTTAAATCTTTTCATATGATCTTGCACATAACAGAGAAAAACTCCAGGTTAGAATAACTTTTTAAACTTTTCTTTTTTTGCATTTATGTTAATATAAATATGTATATGCACACTTACTTCTGTTTCTTCCTTTAGAATGAGAAGATCTTAGGTCCAAGTGTAGCTGAACTTCTTTATTATGACTTAATAATCTTTATATTGGAGAACACTGTGTCCCACCTCCTTAATTAGTTCTAACTATATGATTAACATTCTTTATTTTAACTTTTAATACAGTTTTTTAAATAATGAGCTTTGGTGGTGGTAGCTGCATATCTGGTAGGTCATAACTCAGAATAATGTCATTTTTTAAAATATTATGGGATCCTATTATTTGTTTTAACATGCGTGTTTCTGAGGTGCAGTTTGAAGCTAAAAGCAGCCATATGCTTGTATGAATTAATTTGTGTCATGTAAAATAGATACCTACAAGAAACTCATGGTGCAGAGAGGGTAGTACAAATTTTTCTGTTTGGCATATTCACATGTGTAACAGGGAACTATGTATGTGGTGTAAGATTTATTTGATGCAGAATGTCCATGAGGCCAGGTACAAGGGATGGGATTCATTTTGCTGTCTTCTAGGGCATAATTCATTGGACCTATTTTAAATAGCTACTTTAGAGTGAGGTGAGTTGTACCTTGGAAGCATAAATGTATGGGTAAAAAATGAGCCTGGGGTGACTAGGTCACATGTAGATATTTGTAGTATAGACAACGACATTTAGTCAGATGAGTTCTTGCTGTTTGGCTGAATGTACAGTTTGTATTGACTTTGAGGGGTGAATTCCTAGTGGTGCTTCTTAAGCTTGAATGGTTACTTTTCAAGTAAGAAGTAAGCAGGAAAAATCTGTCCAACTTGCCAATAAGAAATTAATAATTCAATTTAAAGAGTTTTTTGCGTGTCTGCGTATTTCACAGGCATTTTTGTATACCTTAGAAGGATATTTTGTTAGACCAAATACTTATTTGGAAGGCAAAATGTAATTTATAAATTCAGTTAAAAGGATACGCACAAAAAAAGAAGCAAGTCCAGAATAGGTGCCAGGACATTCTCATGAGAATACACAAAATCCAGAGGTCTGTACTATGAGGCTCCATGGCACTTCCAGGAATGATCCTGATTCATCATGATTCCAAACTGTCAACACCTTGTATGCTATTCTAGTTTTGCCAGTACAGCCAGGGTCTGTCTTGGTATTGATAGGCATCTACTTTTGTTTATTTGTTTGTTTGCTTGCTTGTTTTTAATCTCTGTAATGGCCCAATCCTATGAAACTCACTTCCCAGCTAATTCACTGTACTCTATGTACTGCCCATGATTTCAAAGGATTTGGTTCTCTGTTGTGTAGAGTACTGTTAAAAGATTACTTGGGAGTCTCCTGGTTGGATTTGCTGTCAGTTAACTGCTGCTGATATTCCTAATAATCCTATAATAAACAGGGCAATAAGAATCAAGCAAATCCATAGACTTTTTGTTATCATTATTCTTGTGATGGGAACAGCAAGGTAGAATCGATGACAAATTGCAGAGGTAAAACGGAAATTAAATTAACTTGGTCCAAAAGATAAATAAGTTCAAGATACTCGCAAAGAGAAGAAAAAAATCTTTGTAAGAAATAGACCCACTATTTACAATAATAGTGCAATTAATGACCACACAAAACATTTGAACTCCTGAATTTTGATTAGGATTAGAATTGTGTCTATAAGGAAAAGGTGAGAAAGATGACATGTGCATCAGTGGGAAGTTAGTAAGATGTTTAGCAAGCTAGTGATGGTATGCCAATAAGGAAATAGAAATGAAAATTTATAACAGTCAGTCAGATAACACACATTTTATAGTGGTGATTGAGGAAGTTAGGCAATAAGTATTAGCCCAATTAATATTGTGATTCTTAGGAATAAATGTTAATTTGGAGTCTCATAGTGTTCTAGACTAAAGGAAAAATAAAACTGTAAAAGCAAACTGTCCTGTTAGGAGGGAATACAAAAGATACGCAAGTAATTAATTTATTTCACTCATTCAACTAATAAAGTGTCAAATAATACACCATTTTACAAGAAAGCCATTCCTGGAATACTTCTCACACTAGTTCAAAATAGGTCAGTAAGGAACTGAAGAGTAAGAAGTCTGTGTTTTGGTCATTGTAAAAGGGATTTGCCACAAAAAGGCTTGGAAGTCAGGTGCCTTCCCAGAAAGGTTGGAATGTTATGAACTATTCCTGATTAAAAGATATATTTTTTTAAAAATGAACTATGAAACAGTGTGTGTCATATGCCCTTTCCCCGTATAAAGTTACCTAAAGTATTGAAAAGTATGACACTGAAACTGTTATTTTATTCTCTGCACTTCAATGGCTGAAAGCACAAACATCCTTAAAGAAGTTTGTTCAGTGCTGAAGAGCATCAAGACAGCTGAATAGTCTCAAAAGCTATATACCTCTACAGCTATACTTAGTTGCGTGTCTAGAGCTCAGTCCATGACTAAAATTAAAGGATGACTAAATCCAAGAGATGAGTTGTACAGAGAAGGAAACCAGAAAAAAAGGAAAAAGCTGAGGTTGAAAGTACCTGTAGGAGAGAAACATGCAGGAGATGAAGGCTGTGCATGCAAAACTGGTAGGTTATTGGAAGTAGTGATATTCAAACTTTGTTAGAAAGATTCTGGAATTTGGTCACTAAGGAACAGGAATAGCAAAGAATAAAGTATGTTTGTGGAAAGACCGAGGTGGTGAGAACATAGAAGATATCACTTCTTTGTTTGTTCTTAGGAGCAAAAAGATTAATCCTACACATATTACCTGAAATGTTCTCTACAATAGTGATATAGGGACAACAGCTGACTCCATCAACTTTACATTTTGGTATATTTTTGAGGAAGACTTTTGGTAAGGAGGCACATTTCAAACAATGAGCACATGCTGCTGGAGCAGAAACAAAAGAGGCAAAAAAAGAGATTAATAACTACATTTGTGACCTTGTAAGAAAAAGATATATGATACAGGGAAGAAAGCATTTATGGTCTTCTGGGTACCATTACTGATATGTTAAGATAAATCTTAATAGGAAATTATTTAAAAGGAACTTCTGGAATGAGATCTTACAGTATGGTCTTAGTATCTATGCAGAGAGCTGTTTGAAAAATGTTGACAGGTACATCAAGACACTTCTACTTGTAGAGACTGAGACAGTGTTGTGTTTGGGTGGTATGTGGTATTCTGGAACAAAATTGGAGTGATTTCTAATTCTAGAGACAACTTCAGTCTCATAAGTTAAAATCTCTGACAGTTAAAATATTTTACCTGTTCTTTACAAGATAAAAAAACCCAAACAACCAGTGTCACAGGAAAAATTCTGTTATTTGTGAAATGGACTTGATATTGAGCATGTGTAACTTGTAATGTCAGTGGAGTAAGAGTATAGGAAAGGGCATTGCAGCTCCCTGAAGTGAATATTTCACATAGGGTAGGAGCATTTTTTGAGGAGTTAAATGTCAGATTCTTAAATGCTTGGGATTAATGATTTGTATTAGGTTGTAAAGAGCACCAAGATAAGGAATGCTTCAAATCTGGCCCTTAAGAGTGTGTTGTCCACTGCTTAGTATAATCTCTGGTTCTGATGACCATTTTAAAGTTTTACCAATTTTGAAAAGACCATATGTTAAATCGTTACATATGAACTAAATTGATCACACTACTTTTTACTTGTGAGTACCTGTAGAAAAAGAAACTGGGAAGCAACCAATGGAGAAAAAACTTAGCTAGTGAGTGTTATGTTTTACAAGCAGTAAATAATGCCGTATTCCTTGTTTTCTAGCAAATACAGAAAATAAAGAGTTTTAGGAGCTATTCAGCTCACCAGCCAGTACGTGCAAGGACAGTGTTTTTGGCATCCTGCTGCCACTCCAGAAGGCAGCAGATCTTTTGTAGGTCCTGCCTGTCAACCTGGTGTGGACATCTCAAAACCCTTCAGGGGCTCAAACGGCTCAAATGTGAGCAGCTGAACTGACGCGTAGGTATCTGGTTTTGGAGGACGCTCCATTGACTTATATCTCAATCGACTGAAAATCGGAGACAACCACCCTTTGTGTAGCATTCTATATACAGATGTCTCCGAAGTTTCATCTCTAGCTCATGTGTCAAAACTGCATTTAGATACTTATATTCAGATATGTAGATGTCAGACTGAACTCTGCACAGTTTCCTCCTCATACTTAATTTCAGCAAAGCAAAGATTTTTATTTGTTTGGTTGGTTGGTTGTTGGGAGACAAAGAGCCTATTTACAGTACAAGCCAACACCAGATTATCTAGAAATATCTTTAGTTAAGTGGAAGAAAGTTTGTCCTGGGAGTAGACAAGTTTTAGGAAAAATACTGGAAAGCGGACAGTATCCTAGGTGATTTCTGTTACCAGGATTATAACACAGTAAATTTTGTTTCTTTGCTGTGTCATGTAGACTTATTTATACAAAAGTAGCATTTTGCAGAAGTTACAAAATAGCTCTGATCATCTGACTTATTTACTGAACACATTTTTACACATTACATTTTTTGAAAAATTTTAAAATGAAGTCTAAATGCAAAGTTAATATTTTACCACAGACAAAGTCCATCTTTTCTACACAAAATTTCTAGTAAGGAGGACAGGTTATATTGATATTCCAGAACCATTAGTTTATCACTATGCCTTTTTAGAGCTACAGAGTATTTCAATTTATTATTAGTAGCATTTCCATTTATTATTGCAGTTAGTTTTGATAAAGACAAAAATTTGCTATAGACTATATTATTGATCATGAAATTATGAAGCAAGGTTATAAAAAATGAGTTACGGTATTAAATTATTTTCTATTTCTGCGTAGTTCAATCCCGTGTTTTGTTGGGGTGAAAGGGTATTTTACAAATGAATTGATAAAGCCAGTATGTATAGTTTTCTCACAGAGTTTGTCTGCTATGTTATAAGTGAATAAAACTCATTATCTGTTTTATTTGTGCAGTAATTATATTTTGTTGTCCTGTGCATTCCTTTTGCTCTCTCCATCTCATAATACATGCTGTAAAAGCACACATAAATAAATAGGATAAACAAATTAAGCTGTTTAAATAAATTAATTTACTCTGCAGCTCTGTATTCAAATCTTATGTGCTCACTGGATTTCATTTTAATGAAACCCTTCTAAGAACAATACATTGTATGCCAAACAGTGAAATTATATATTGAATGAATGATTAAATATACCGTCTTCCAATTTATACCAAATCTGTACGCTGTGCATGTTTAAATCCTCCTAAATCTAAAGAAATAAATCTTCTACATTCTGAAAACCTCTGCATTATAATCCTCCTCTTGAATACCCAGTTCATGGACATATAAACACAATCAAAGTCATAATAAGCCTAGAGCTATGATACAGTTAAACTGTCATTATCAATGGTTTTGACTTAAAAACCCAAGACTATTAAAGTGGAATCCACTTAAATGTCTTGAAACGTTCCTCTGAAAGGTCTTCTCCCACTCCATCCATAGGTCTATTGAATCTCTTTGCAGTCAGAATCTCACATTTAGCAAATATTTATTATAAAACTTACCTGGAACAAATCTGTTGATTACTGTAGATGGTCATGTTGCTAAGTTTCATATGAATGCGTTTAGAGGAATAAATGTTCATCTAGCTACTGTGCAGGAAAAAATAATGACTCCTGCAGTGTGAGGAACATGATGCTCTTTTTCAGGAAAACTTTTAGGCATTTGCAGCAGCAAGTTTTTTTATGTGCTATTAAACACTAATCATATTATTTCATTACTGAAATCTTTTAATTAGTTGAATGTATACAGTTGTTTGTTGGTTTTGGTTTGGGTTGTTTGTTTTTTGGGTTTTTTTTTGTGTTTTTTTTTTTTAATTAGGAGTCAGGATTTCAATTATCAAATGGGAAAAAAAAAGCTGACAACAACAAAAAAAACCCTAGTTTAACATTTTCAGTCTCTCTAATAGATTTCCCTTGTAGGAACTATTTATTTTTATCACTGTTTGAACAAACCAACCTAACTCACACATATTTTAGCAATGACCTAAAGTCTTCAGAGCTATTAGTAATAAAAAGGAAACTGCAGGGAAAGATAGAGAATTTTCTAGAAAGGACTACCATGCACTCAGCTCCCTTTGTTTATTGTTTCTGTCAAAGTTCTGTGTAAATGTCAGATATATCTATCTGCTCTATACTGACAGTTCTTACATAGCAGAAGTGCAGTTCAAACCATCACAGTCCTCATGCTCTAGTTTTCAAAATCAAGGAACATCTTGAAATGCATCCTGTCTTCTTCTGGCTACCATGCCAGGCTTTCCCCTGGATAGAAAAACATGAATGGGCATTTTTCCCCATTTTTAAGTAGTGATATGGCCTTCCAAAAAATGTGGTTTGTTCCAGGTATTGTCCTCCATGGTATGAGGAGCCATTTGAACTTTCATCACACATGTTACTGTTATAGGTTCAGTAGGGAGATTATATTTTCTTTGTGATCCATAGGACTTCCGTAAGATCTCATTGCCCTTTGAAATTAAAACGTGGAGTAAAATTCAGCATAAGCTAAACCAGTGTCTTTACTTACTTACAAAAGGACATAGTTTCTCATCCAATAAGGCTAAAGTCTATAAACCAAAATGTGTATTTCCAATTCAACCTCATGCTAATAGAAGTCAGGGGAAAAAATAATCAAAAGCAAAACAAAAACCTTATATTTATAAGTAGTCCGGAAGGCAGTTTAAAAGCCTGACAGGATGAGCAGCGCTCACATTGCATACTAAAATGTAAGGTCTAGTGTCCTAAAATTGCCAAATTTCCTTTGAGAGTACTCTGCAAATCCTGGACACCTCAACAGAGGAAATAATGGGTTGTAATTTAAGAAGGAGATACAGTTCAGGGAAATGATGTTTGGAAATAGAGGTTTAGTTTAACCTTGCCTTTTTTTGCAAATATTTTTTGTGGGGTCTAGGAACGTGTTCCAGACAGCCCTTCTCCTGCTCCTTCTCTTGAAGAGGGCCGAAGACCTGGCAGCCATCCATCCTCTCATCGAAGCAGCAGTGTGTCCAGCTCTCCTGCACGGACCGAGAGCTCTTCAGACAGAATCCGTAGGTCACATTCTTCTTGTCACCACTTTAAATTTGATTAGGTGCAGATGGTTTTTCTAATCAAAATGCCCTCGTCTTAAATAGATCTCATATGTATCATGTTCAGAAGTTCAGCTGCAATAACTATCTCCCAGCATTATGTTCCCCAGTTTACAGTATTATAATATCTGATGCTACATTAACGGGTACTTATATAAACTGCCATCATGTCATATTAAACATAAAGATATGAGCTATGAAATACAGAATTGCAGCCAGGAAGCAATTCGCTAGATTAGTTTTAGAACTGAACATATAGTGTAAATATTTTTTAAAGAAATTGAGTTTTATTTAATCTGGTTACTCTGTTTTGATTTCTAAATTGAATCTGATTTCATAAGCAACATATTATATGGTAGAAGTGCTTGGTAAAGAGTAATTAGGTTAAATCAATTAAAAAATTACATACTTTATAAATTTTTTTATTATAAAAATTTGTGATGGTGAGAAATATGATACAGAGAGTATTATCACCTTATAGCTCACAAGGGATGGAGTGAAATTAAACCGTGGTGTCTCAGAGTGGTATCATTTTTATCAAGGCTCCATGTACAGGATATAAATGATATGGCAAAGACCATTAAGTCTATGATATTTCAGTTCAACAGCCTGGAAATTAAGGTTTTAAACATACTATTTTACGGATATTTACCTAAATTCATATTACACTTGTCCATTCCTTTTATTATTGCTTTGTTGCAGGTTTTTGTGTTTTAAGGCATCTATCCACAGTGGAATTTGTCAGTAGGTGAAACTGGAGGATTTGGCATGCAGATAGGCGGCCATGAAACAGCTATATGCAATATGTAGTTGTGTTGATTAGACGCAGCACGTGTCTTTTAGACTGCTTCCTTTCAGGCTCTGTGCAGACTCAGGAAGCTGACTCTTCATTGACCTTCAGATGAAAGATTTTTCATTACTGTGTGATGAAAAATGACTTACCAAGGAAAGAAATGAGGCCTGACCATGACAAGCTGAAAATTCTGTTTTCTTACCACTTGGACAATTCAGAGTGCAGATTAAACTGGCATCCCATATACTGTGACCTGTCTATTTCCCCAGGCTCAACCCATGAGCCTTTCATTATATTTTCTCTCCCCTGTCCAGCTGAGGAGGGGGAGTGATAGATCAGCTTTTGGCATCCAGCCAGGGTCAAGCCACCAGAGTTCATGAGTAAAGTTCTGGGAACAAAACCTCACAACCCTGGATTTTTAATTTTTAATTTTGTTGTTGTTGTTGTTGTTCATTAAATACCATATTTTGTACAACCATTGAAGACCTTTCCCATTGTTCTCTAAATTAAAAAAAAAAAAAAAATTAAAAATTGAAAGATACTTGAATGACGCTTTTTTTAAAATAAATTGTACTGTTCAGGTTACTCTGCTTACTTATGAGTGAAGTGGGACCTTTGCACACTGTTTCTTTTAATGTGAACATAACAGAGTTCCTTAAACACTGGAACACTTCAGTAGCTTATTTATTTATAAAATAACTATTTTCACTCCTATCTGAGTTGTTAACATCACACTCGATTCTTAAGTACATCTGCTTTTGTGGGACCAGCAACAGTAAGATGACTGCTACAGAAATATGGGTTATGTATAAAAAAATGCTTTACTGAAAATGTCGTAAGCCTCTCGCAAATCATTTTTTTCAGGATAAAAACATAGGGGATTTAAAGTACCTTTTATGGGGTTTTGAGGTCTATTTGAGAACTTGGAAAGACCTTTTCAAGCTATCTGATGAGCAAATAAGCAATTCTACTGTTGCACAGTATATTTTGAAAAAACGTGTTTATTATCTGGCTGGCCACATTGCTTAATTTAAGGAAGTTATGGACTCCATGTTGGGAATGACAATATACAAGAGTTTTTGTACAACTGACTAAAAAAAAAATAAAGCAGTAAGTATCTCACATTGACCCTTCTATGCTTTTCTGGTTTGCTTCATTTTGCATTTCAGTTCCTGTTAAATAAACGAGAAAATGTTCGCAAATATCCAATTTTGTCCAAAGATACTGAACTCTTCATTTTATAATGAATTGTTTTAAACAGAATTAACAGGGAAAAACTCCCCCACTGTATGGATACTGATAGCACTAATTAGGTAACTTTGTGATTGTTAGCATTCTTAATTATAAATTAAGAGAAAGAGTATATAAAGTAAGTTCAAAAGTGTATTGTTAATATGACAGTTGATTTTCTTTCTGCCTGCACTTGTGTCTAGCAGCTGTCCATCAGAATGGGCTATCTATGAACCAGATGCTGATGGGTTTGTCACCTAATGTCTTGCCTGGACCTAAGGAGGGTGATCTGGCTGGTCATGACGTGGGACATGAGACAAAAAGAATACACATTGAGAAAGGTAATATGAATATTATGGTTCTACAGTTTCAGTGTAAAACAAGTATTGTCTCAACAGCTAAATAGTATTATAATTGGAATTTTTATTTTTTAATTGGGATTTTTTTTTGTTTGTTTCACAAATTAAATTATAACATGATGATAGCTTTCTTGATTCTTCTACTTTGTGGTCCTTGAGATTATGAACAATATTTATATGAGGGAGGAATTTCATAAAGATTACAAAGAAGGATTAGTGAAAAACAATTTTACATCACTACTGTGTCTCTGACCCTTCTACAACACTGTTTAGGTATTAAGTTTCTATCTTCATCCAGTTGACTTCAGTGACCTACTTCCCAAAGGGACTGAGCACCGTGAAAATTAGTCCATGTGTGCGAAAAGAAAAAAGGCTAATACCAAGCCATTAAATTAGGGAATTGCATAAAATGATCCTGGTACACATTATATAATAGGATTTAAATTTAATTGAGTATATGACCAAAGTGTTTGATCTAGGTGAATAGTCCACATGCACTTATGCTGATTATGACACCATTTCATCTCTGTTGATATTCAAAGTTAAGTTCCTGTTCAGGGTTATTACAGGGGATTTTGGACAGGTGGTGGTGGAATTTTAAAAGGTGCATTTCATGTTACATTTACTTTATATATGTGAATTTTAGGTATTATAGACTAGAAACATTTTGGTTCAAGAGAGGTTAGAAATATGGCATATCCTTTGAAAAAATGTTCTTTGGGCTTATCAGAAAAATCACTTCTTTGAGCACACTGAGACCAAAAGGAAAAGGTGTAATAGCCAGACATTGAAACAGAGCTGGGGAAACTGCTGTAGTAATGATTTCAGAATAAGATATTTTGTGCCACATTTTAATAGCTATAAGATGATACCTTCTCTGTCTTGTGTTTGAACATTGAGACATGAAAAAGAATTAAAATCTGGACAATTCTTTTCTGGACAGGTGGCATTTTTAATAGGATTACCAGAAAAATTAATGGAAACAACATTTCTTTTATATAAACCATTTAGTTTGGTTCATTGCACACACAACCTGTTTTAGCTTATACTATGCCCTCACCCAGCCCCTGCAAATTGTATCCCTGCTGTGAAGTATGATGTGATCAAATAGGTTTGTTTTGAATTTCCATAAACGATTTTATTTCAGCCTTTGAGGTTACTCATTTAAGTGTAATCAGACTGGTAAATCCGGCAAAGAGAAGTACATATTAAGAATCGCTACTATTTTTGCATGTCATTCAGGTTTTTCAGAGGCTTTGTTTATAGTGGTACCCCAAATGTATTTTCCAATCTATTGCCAGTTCACATTTTTGCAAGATCTGTTCTCATTAAAACTGCTGAGAATTCTCATTTTTCTTCAGTCCTTGTTTAGGTCAAACCTTCTATTTCCTGTTCTTTTTTCCCCCCTCTGTTCCAGCCTACTGAATTAATGGTAAATATTCATGGGCTATCTAGATTGATAGGGTATACTAAATTAAAAATTGTTTTCTGTCATGACTACATTTATCATGTCTCTCATACCAATCTTGTAACTTTAATACTAATCTAATCTGTATTAAAACAAGTGATTTAACTTATAGATATTTGTGGAGATAGTAATTATCTACTTCTGTCACTGTGAGCTTGAAATCAGATTTCCAAACTGTTGCTTACCACTGCAAATCAGTGAGAATGCAACCATATTTAAAAATGCGAACAAACATATGTAGGTGGCGGTACTCTTATTGTTGAAAATGCATCACCTTCATCATCTGATTCAAAAGAAAGAGAGAGAGAGGAAAACAGAAGTTTGTGTTTTCTTCTACTTTTGTTGACAGAAATCTATCAGCTACAACTAAAATGGCTTTTAATTGAACCTGGGAATTTGTGCCGGGTAAAGAAGGCCCTGTTTTTTCTCTTCTTATCTTCTCTTCCATTAAAAAAATTAAAAGGCCAAAAATCTCTAAAGTGATCTGAGATCAGGGAAAGCTTACAGTCAACAGAGAATTTAAAAGGGGAATAAAGTTACAGCAGAGGCAACTGATCAACATACCAAATTTTGGAAAGACTTAACATATGTCAGAGGGATGAATCACTTCTCTGACCTGATCTATGAGTTGGATACAGGAGAGAAAATACCATTTATCTGTTATCAACGTAAAACAAATAAGTTAATTTACCCAGTACTTGCAACAAAGTCTAATGTATTTAGAAACTATTCACTGATACTTGCAAACTGAATAACAGTTTGAGGGTATTCAGTCTTTTGAAGATCATATACATTTCTATTCAAAATTCAGCCAGAATTATTATTAGTTGCAAAACTAATAATACGGTGCGTTTAAGCTACCAGTAAATCTCTTGTGAAGTTTTTTGTTTTGGCTTTTTTTAAATTTTATTTTTCTTTAGACCGTCTTCAAAATCTGTTCTCAGGTTCTGGTGTATGCAGCCTGGAGTGACCTCACATTCCATTGGAGTCAGGTTGTCATTATCCCACCAAGAATCAAATTAGGTTCTATGGATCTGACTCTCTGCCTGTTTACACCAGGCTCTGTGTCAATATTTCTTGCAAGAAAACAGGAGTTTCTCTTCTCAAAGACAAAGTGTAAACTGTGGGTGTTGGGAACATTTTCCAGCTGTTGACTCCAGATGTGCAACTTGGCCATGTCCTAGCTCATGTTGGGGCAAGACCCAATGTACACATCTGAAGATCCACCCACTCCCTGGGTTCCATGAGAAGAAAACTTAGATCTGCTAAGGGTTATGTTGTCATCCAGCCAGGTTCCTAGTCTGGACTAGGGAGAACTGCAGGAGACACTGCAGAGCACTTCTGCCCCACAGTTCATACATAATTCAAGATGTCATTATCTGTATGACTGGAGAAGTCAATCACCCTAGATTTCCAGGATTTTTCTTTATTAAAGGGTAGCAGATTTTCCATTTTTACTGGAAGTGGTCTGTAGAACTGCAAGTGATCCTGGGAAGAATGAGGTAAGTTCAAGTACATAGTGTTAGTTCAAGTACTTGACAGCCATCATCAAAACCAAGTATCTAATTTTGTAACCTGTAATTATGGACTATTTGATGATGCACATTTGGCTTTATTAGATCAGATCACAAGAATGACTTAGGTAAAGTATAGAAGTCATAGTAAAAAAGATCCATTCAGCCTTTTACGTTAAAATTAAGGCTCTGAGTCTTTTCAGGTAAAGTTTTTATGACTCAAAGAGTTTGCTCTAGATAGTCCCTCAGTATTGGTGAACTATATTTTATCACTTATCCTGCTCAGCTGTTATCTGAAGTCCTGCAAATCTCCCAGTCTGAAATTGTGAGAAGTGTATTTTTGATGGTTTTTATGGGGCTGAATACTTGTTCAGCTCTTCAGTGATGTTTGTTAAATCTGAAAACAGCATAGGAAAGAGGAACTAGTAGAGAACCTAAGGACTAGACTGCTGAATCCTGATTGTTTTCTTGCTCAGTGACCTGCGGTGTTTCAAGAAAAAGAGTTCAAAATAATCAATGGTTTGAAAGTTAAACACACACCCCTTGGAGATGTGGATCCCAATTCCTTGTAGGCAGAAGAGGGAATTGAACTTGTGACAAATTTCCTGGGCAGTATCCTTGGGGTTTATGTTTTGTGTAAAAGAGGGAAGTATATTTTACCATTGTCCCTTTGCCCTTAGACCTAGAGTCTGATCATATGGGATCTGCAAGGCGGAATTTATAGCTCAGTCCTACTATCATAGTTTCTGTATTTACTAGCTCCAGATAGCTGCATATGATTTTCTGTTGACATTAGACAGACTATAGTTCTACTTGTTAACTTCATTAGATTGCAGTTTGGAGTACCTGGTTTGGGTGATGCTAACTGATGTTAGAGGCAATGTCCACTCATAACACCTCCTAAGTGGTACCTTCCCAGCAATACCTACACTATATACTACATAGGAATGTAAAACCCAGATCATTTCAGCCCAAGATTCCCATCTGCAGGACAAACACCTAAAAGTTAGTTACTTTAACACCAAATTTAGATGCTTAACTCTTTTATTGGATCTGGCCGTAGGGCATCAGATTAGAATTTTCTGTCTGCATCAATTTATATTTTTTTAGATTGACACCAACAGCAAATGAAGCCTGAATGTCATGCTTACATTTTAAATTGAATATGTTATTTGAGGTGTTATGGGAAGGATGCTTTCTTGTTGAAAATATGCATGCTGTTTTCTATAATAAAATATTAAATATTCACCATGTTCACAAAGGAAGCTAAATTATTTCTTTCAGAAAAGCTTTTAAACTGTGATTTTAATGGAAATTTTTAAGTAATTTTCAGATAATCATCAATAACTGCTTCTTGACTACTATGATAGCAGCAATTAAGGTATAACTTCATCAAATCCATGTATTAAAAAGTCTCAGTCTTTCTTTTTGTTTTTATGTCCCCCTGTAGACTTATGAGCAATCTTAGACCTCTAGCTAATATAAAATAATAGATTTCCAATATATCCTTAGTGCAAAATGGAAATAAGTTAAATATTTCAAAGTTATTATTAGAATTTTATTTTCCTGTTAGCAGTCACACATCAAAAAGGGAAATAATGATAACTATGTCATCCTATATAGTTAGACATTCATTCTGCATTATCAGCAGTAGATTCTTTTATAATATATATGTAGTGTAAATATATATCAAGCATGCTTATTCACCTTAATAAATACAGAAACATATATGAGTATGCTTTTATAAATATGAAAGACTCAAAGGAAGTTTTAGCATCAACAAAGATTTTCTTCTACCTGAGCTGTCTTCTAGCAAAGTCAGCAAACAGATGATCCCGAACTTTGCTTAAATTCTGTTTCTGGTCTGTGTTATAATTTTAGTTAAGTCTCTGAGAAGGCTCTTTTTTAAAGAAAGTTATTATGAGTTGATGTACAGAGGAATTTTCATTCATAGTTCTGCTGTCCAACTGCTGGTGTAAACATACTTTTTCTGTCCATAAATGCACAAAGAGATATTTACACAATATATTTTACTGAATATTGCATTTTAGTGTAACAAGAAGAATAGAAACAGACCTTAATGGGTATCTGTGTGCAAATATATTTACAGTTCACATATTTCAGATCTAGACTCTCAATTAGCTTCTTAAATGTTACCTATTAAATCTCAATATATTAATTTGTAATTCCTTAAGATACTGAGCTCAGGCTATGTATTTATACATCATCTAGCCCATTGTGAAAGTGATCTCGATTTGAGCTTTAAATACTTCTCAAACCCTAAACAGATAGTAGTAAAATTTGTCACCTGTGGCAGATAATATAAAGATCCACTAAGTGAAAGGTTCGGAAAACCTGGTATCACCAAAATAACCTTTCGACACTCTGGTTGTTGCTGTGTCTTTTCACTCAGCCCAAGAGGCTCAAGAATGCTTAAAGTACATTAAAAGCTATTACAGTTAATGGACTACAAAGGTGAAAAATGAAATTGCAAGTTTTTTCTTAATGGGTTGTTATTTACTAAGAAGCCAGAAAACATCTATTTTGGTTGCATAGAAAACACAAAAGCTTTTCATATTGTTGAATAAGATGTGAATAATATGTGTATGCAGAAAAGAGTGCAAGGGTAGGACAAATTTCTGAAAGGTATTTTTAGAAAAATATTGGATAAGAGTATTTCTAGAGACGCTCACTAAGCCATCCTCCAACAAGACACTTCTTCCACAGACTTGTTTTGACACAATTTAGGAGAGATTTGATGTACAGTTTTTACTTGAGGGATATGTGCACATCAGTTCCAAAATATCCCACGTGAACTGGACTCATTGCAGCCCAATTGCACATATATGTACTGCTTATTCTGTATTTGCAGTTACTCAAATGCATCTTGGACATACATGACTTTCTGAATAGGCTCAAATGAATTACATGTGCACAAAAGACCTGATATATTCTCAGTCTATTCAAACAACTCTGCATGTACAATTCCTCTGTGACTTGTGCCCCAAAC
Source organism: Athene noctua (assembly GCF_965140245.1). Taxonomy (NCBI): domain Eukaryota; kingdom Metazoa; phylum Chordata; class Aves; order Strigiformes; family Strigidae; genus Athene; species Athene noctua. The sequence goes on from NC_134037.1 coordinate 221,224,947, forward strand.
AGTTCCCAAAAGATACCTTTTCTTTTATTTCTTTTATTTTAAATTTTTCTTTTCAATGGTTATTATGTGTCTTTCATGTAATAGACCTTAGAATGGTCTTTATGGTGTCTGATGGTCTCTATTACATATATAGGGAAGGGGAGATAAAAACCTCTTTGAAATAGTTTGTGTGGTCATTTAAATTTTTTTTTTAATGAATTGTTAAACAGAAGATATAATGGTAATTGATAAGATGTTAGAAAGGACTTTTTTATCATGCTACCACATTGCAGTTTTTAGATCATTAGTTCCCTTTGTGTTTGGTGCTAGGAAAGCTATATTATAGGGAAGGAAGTTAATGAGGTTATGGCTGTTCACACTAAGAGAGGATATGTCCCATAGCACCATAAGGATGACCAGA